>NC_027751.1:43635308-43637399 GCF_000695525.1 Brassica oleracea var. oleracea | reverse complement strand
ATCGCAGTTAGCTTGAAAATCCTCAAAGGAATGAAATCAGAATCTGTCTTCATCAAAAGGGGTGGGACTGTCTTCAAGAACGGACAGTTCAGAGTTCCATGAGAGCGACGGCATGATCAGAAACCCGATACACCGATTTGTTGCTTGATTCATAGAAATTGTTTAGTCTGTAAACCGATCCAAGCTTCATTTTAGGCAAATATCTCTCAATACATCCTGGCGAAATAAAGCCTTGGATAACAGTGCCCTGCGAGAAAATACACTCACAATCAAATCGTTGTTTTTAATTTAGTAGATACATAATTAAAATTGGATATTTCACATTTCAACGATTAGTTTTCTTCCTATTTTACTAAATATAAGCAGGATCTAAATAACGATCTAAAAAACAACGAATATAAATAAATATGTTTGGTGAAATCAAGTACCTGTTCGTCGATTAGAAGCATCTCAAGGCCAATAAGCGTCTTCTTTAGAGGGTTCCAAGCCTCCCAGAAATGAATCAAGCGGAAACGCAGCTGGGTTTCGTGGGGACCCGGTGAGACATCTCGGAAGAACATGACCTTTTCATCATAATCGGAGGTGAAAGGGGATTTTCCATTCGGTTTCATCGCCAATTGGGGTTAGAGAAGTTTTAGGGTTTGGTTTGCACTCAGTTATTGAAAATCAGTATATAAAGTAGTAGGGAAAGAGTAAACGGAATCGAAATCATAAAGAAGAGATTGATGGATCGAGATGTAATGGAGTATTGATTGTGGAGATGAGGATCGAGAGAACTGAAACGATAGAGAAGAAACGGTGAAGACGAAGAGATAGAGGCGAGAGGCTTAGATCCTCGTGTTATCCGTCTCGGGTTTTTTTTTAATTGAACCAGATTGCTCAGCCCAGTGCTAACCGATGAAGCCCATCGGAACACATCAGAGCCCATACGAAATCAACAGCTTACTGAGGAGATCCAACGTGTATTATTGAAATGTTTTGATTGGCCAAATAAATTTGTCGACGTGGACATGCTAAAATCACTCTATATCTGCCTTTTAGTATAGGAGAGATTGATGGATCGAGATGTAGTGGAGTATTGATTGTGGAGATGAGGATCGAGAGAACTGAAACGATAGAGAAGAAATGGTGAAGACGAAGAGATAGAGGCGAGAGGCGTAGATCCTCGTATTATCCGTCTCGGGGTTTTTTTTTTTTAATTGAACCGGATTGCCCAGCCCAGTGCTAACCGATGAAGCCCATCGGAACACATCAGAGCCCATACGAAATCAACAGCTTACTGAGGAGATCCAACGTGTATTATTGAAATGTTTTGATTGGCCAAATAAATTTGTCGACGTGGACATGCTAAAATCACTCTATATCTGCCTTTTAGTATAGGAGAGATTGATGGATCGAGATGTAGTGGAGTATTGATTGTGGAGATGAGGATCGAGAGAACTGAAACGATAGAGAAGAAACGGTGAAGACGAAGAGATAGTGGCGAGAGGCGTAGATCCTCGTGTTATCCGTCTCGGGTTTTTTTTTTTTAATTGAACCGGATTGCTCAGCCCAGTGCTAACCGATGAAGCCCATCGGAACACATCAAAGCCCATACGAAATCAACAGCTTACTGAGGAGATCCAACATGTATTATTGAAATGTTTTGATTGGCCAAATAAATTTGTCGACGTGGACATGCTAAAATCACTCTATATCTGCCTTTTAGTATAGGAGAGATTGATGGATCGAGATGTAGTGGAGTATTGATTGTGGAGATGAGGATCGAGAGAACTGAAACGATAGAGAAGAAACGGTGAAGACGAAGAGATAGAGGCGAGAGGCGTAGATCCTCGTATTATCCGTCTCGGGGTTTTTTTTTTTTAATTGAACCGGATTGCCCAGCCCAGTGCTAACCGATGAAGCCCATCGGAACACATCAAAGCCCATACGAAATCAACAGCTTACTGAGGAGATCCAACGTGTATTATTGAAATGTTTTGATTGGCCAAATAAATTTGTCGACGTGGACATGCTAAAATCACTCTATATCTGCCTTTTAGTATAGGAGAGATTGATGGATCGAGATGTAGTGGAGTATTGATTGTGGAG
>NC_027751.1:43619124-43635192 GCF_000695525.1 Brassica oleracea var. oleracea | reverse complement strand
CTCAGCCCAGTGATAACCGATGAAGCCCATCGGAACACATCAGAGCCCATACGAAATCAACAGCTTACTGAGGAGATCCAACGTGTATTATTGAAATGTTTTGATTGGCCAAATAAATTTGTCGACGTGGACATGCTTAAATCACTCTATATCTGCCTTTTAGTATATGATGATGATGATGCTGATGATTTTTTTTTAATTGAACCGGATTGTTCAGCCCAGTGCTAATCGATGAAGCCCATCGGAACACAACAGAGCCCATACGAAATCAACAGCTTACTGAGGAGATCCAACGTGTATTATTGAAATGTTTTGATTGGCCAAATAAATTTGTCGTCGTGGACATGCTAAAATCACTCTATATCTGCCTTTTAGTATAGGATAGATCATGCAAGGTCGGTGACTAGTAGAGCTGGAAATTTTAGTTTTTATCTGCGGGTCCCGCTCCGTTTGATCCGCTGCGGGGCGGGTGCGGATCGGCCATTTCGAAAAATTCAACATGCGGGTGCGGGTGCGGATCGAGTCGATTCTACGCGGGGCGGGTGCGAGTCGGTCGATTTTGAATCGCGGGTACCCGCTAACCTGCAAAAAAATAAAAATAAAATAAAAAAATTCAAAAAATAATATATATTTTCTTAAAAAATATATAAAATACTATAAATTCAGAAAATAATATATAATTTAATTATTTTATTAGAAAAATAAGTATTATATAATTAAAATATAATTAAAATAATTATTTTATTATATTTTATATTACCCGCGGGTTACCCGCAAATTTGGGCGGGGCGGGTGCGGGTATGTGAATATTTCTTTGCGAGTCATGCGGATCGAAGTTTTGAGTGAAAAAAATGAGTCGATCCGCGGGTTGGCGGAGCGGGCGGGACGGGTTGACCCGCGAACCCAGCTCTAGTGACTAGTGGCAATGGGAGCATTTAGTGCATCGACTTTAATTTTCGTTTGTCCCAATAACAAACCTTTACTGCTTACGTCAGTAATAAGCCTTTATTTAGTAAATTAAACACGACCACTTCAGCGAAACCACTATACACCGTTCCGTTTAGGTTCTCTCGGGAAAATAGAGACTACTAGAGTGGGTTTTCTTTTGGAAACTTTAGAGAGAGAGAGAGTGAAAGTTCGAAGAGGAAGAAAAAACAAAAGATGAGGCCTAAGATCGTTCTTTTTGGCGATTCCATCACTGAAGAATCATTTGGCGACGGTGGCTGGGGAGCTTCTCTCGCCGATCTTCTCCGCCGCAAGGTATATATATTTCTCTTTATAAATACACAGTTTTGTATGAATTACTCTATTATGAAAAAAACTACATACATCTTGTAACATCTAAACATCTAATTTACAGTGGAGAAATGAATATTCACAAAGTTTCAGTTGAAATCAATTAAAAATAACATTTTGTTTGATATATGTATTTGTTTTGAACTGGTCTTATAGATTGTTTTTGACCAGGTTTTCATAGATTTTTATTGGTTCTCATTATGAAAAATATTTTTCAGGAAATTAAGCATCATATTTTACTAGTAAAAAAGTTTAACATATCTAACCACTGTCGGTTGTCAAGGAGTTTCATGGATTCCCAAGAGATCCGAGTTCGAATCCCAAATCCGCACCACACCAGATTTCCACGGCGCGTAGCCACCGGGGCTTTCACATTTTCTCTTGGGGAATGGAAAAAAAAAAATTACCAAAAGTTTAACATATCTTAGTTTCACAAAATAAACATGTTAACATATCTTCTTTTTTTCTTTCTTAGAGAACAAATATATATAGTCCCTTTGTTGTGAAATGATTAATATGGTTTATGTAATATCAAATCTCATTACGTCTTAACAATTTTTTCCCTATTGAGCATAATATTAACTAACTTTGAATGACGTTTCTGATATATAAAAAAACTTTAGGCTGATGTGGTGTTACGAGGATACAGTGGATATAACACGAGATGGGCGTTAAAAGTGATGGAGAGAGTTTTTCAGGCAGCGGGAGACGGCGGAGCATATCCATCGGCAGTGACTGTATTTTTTGGAGCCAACGATGCGTGTCTGCCGGAAAGATGCTCGGGGTTTCAGCATGTGCCACTTCTCGAATATAAACAGAATCTTCGCTCAATTGTTTCGTTTCTCAAGGTGACATTTTTATTATTTCCACTACATATTCAATTGAATTATATTTGAACAAAAATAAATTCAAATTGAATTCTTCTTTAATTGTATATAAACATAATCTTAGGCATTGTTTTTGAATATATATTGTGAAAGAAATTAACATTTTCTGAAATCTTACACATTTTTACAGGTTTCCATAAATGTTTTTGCAGTTTTCAAGAAATGTTTTTGCAGTTTGCAGACATTTAAAAAACTTGTAAACGTAAAATACCAAACACAGAAAGGAAAAAAAATTACTTAAGAATGTATTTTCTTACAAAAATTTAGTGTATCTTTATTCATGTGTATATTTAATTATTTTTAAAAGAAAGTGTATATTTAATTTATATATTTGATTACCATCTTTAAAAACTTCAAAATTGTAGTTCTAGAATGTAATAGTTTGTCGCAAAAAAAAAAAAATGTAATCATTCGTGGTCAAAAGATGACATGGATTTATTTAGTTGATTTTTAGTAAGTGGTGAATGGTGATCTTGATAACACTTTAGATTGAACAGAAAATGAAATTACATGTATAGTGGCTGATCTTTCTAATTATAAAATTAAAGATCAACATGAGGTTATATATGATGACAAAAAAAAACATGAGGTTATATATATTTTATCATAAAAAGATAAATTTTCATAATATGCCTCTCAAGTACACGTTACAAATATTAATCTATTGTGTTATATAAAATCGTTTAACTGAAAAGGCCAGTGTTTTGATCTTTTTCTCTTTTGGGAAAGTATATGTAACTTTAACAGCACCAAGGGTATATACTTGTTGAATCGCTAAGTAAAAATGTAAAATATAATTTATACATTTTAATTAAAGAATAGAATTCGTATAATTATAAAGTTTACTTTTGCTTTTAATTTCAGAATCGTTGGCCACGAACGGTCATTATTCTTATAACTCCACCACCAATCGACGAAGAGGCTCGGCTCCGGTACGACATATCTCTCTAACTTTCTCCACTTTCAATATTTTATCCCTAACTTTTGCTTCTCCTTTTTTCAAAATCTACCATAGACTTTCTAAAATGCTTGACATCTCTTTATATCATTTTTACCACCAAATTTTATAACTGGGTAATCTTAACATTGCTAGATATCCTTATATCGAAAACACTATAGGCTTGCCAGAAAGAACAAACGAAGCAGCAGGAACATACGCAAAAACGTGTGTAGCCGTAGCTAGTGAATGCCAAATCCCAGCGATCGATCTTTGGTCCAAGATGCAGCAAATTCCGAACTGGCAAATTGAATGTCTATGGTCACTACGTCTTACCCATATGTTACAATTTTTGAAACAGCCAATCTATTCATCTAATTGTTATTTTCTAAATTTCGTTTGTTCTTTTGCAATCCAGGGACGGTTTACATTTGAGTCGGGTCGGGAACAAAGTGGTTTTTGAAGAAGTTACAAATACGCTTAAAGGAGAAGGTATTGGAGCTGAGGACTTAGTTGTGGATCTTCCCCTCATTGAAGACGTTGACCCAAAGAAACCTCTCACGGCCTTTGATGAGTTATGAAACGTATCGTTAATCCTTCGATTTAATAATGCCCTACTGTTCACACACACAAAATCTGCTCTAATTGAACTGAACTATATTTAAGTTTTGCTTAAGTTTGATATTAGGGGTCACATACGTAAACTATCATATCAAAATCTTTATAATAGTAGTAGTTTTCCAACTACACGTTTATGCATGTCCAACGACTACGGTTCGATAGATAAATGCCGTCGCGAATATGAAAAATCACCGAAACTACAATATTTAGTTAAACCTATCAACAGTCTAGATCTAAAAGCAGTCAGGTTACGAGTTCTGGGCCAAAGACATCACCAATATTGGGGCTAATAGAAACCAAGCCACGCCAGCTGCGCATTCCTGTCGCCTTTCTCCAACGGCTCCCTGAGCAGAGGGTAAGAACAGAGCTGCGTCTGACTGCACGGTTAAAGCAATGGAGGCGTTCAACGTCACGCTGGAAAACAGCTTTGCGGTACCAGATTCAGATTGTGCAGTGTAGTGACGACACCTGTGCACGTTCATACGAGGAGCTAGGGTTTAGTCTTTAGTATATAAATAAGAGGCTTTTGCCATTGTAATACTTAAGCGAAAATGAAATAACAAAAGACATTTCTCGACTTCATCTTCCTAAGTTTATTTTGCTTTTAAAACGGAGAGTTGATAATGTGAACAATGATATCAAATAACACATGCAACTCAATAAAGAAAATTGTTAAAAAAAAATAAAGAATTGATTTTTGGGCATCATGTTCAATTTTGTTCATCTATCTATGGCTAGTGACGATAAGGACACTACAAGTCATATTTTCTAAAGGTATGAATGGTGACCAAGGAACTGAGAAGAATTATCCATTCCTTAATGTTCTTGAAAAAAATCACCATTCACAAGAAATAGTTTTTCCTTTTCATTCCCTACCATTTTTTTTTTGTAGAGAAATAAAGAACAAAATTGTTCCTTCTTAAATTTGAGAAGGAACAACTATTTCCTTTCATTCCTGCAATTTTATTCCTCTACGTGTTTTTTCTATTTGTTCCTCTTATTTCTAGAATGGTCACCAGTCGAACCCTAAATCTTTCGATTACGTGAATGCATAACTTGCATAAAATGCAAATATATATAAACAATAAAACCAAATACCAATAAAGCTCATAACTTCACCTCATTTTTAACTCATAAGATCTCCAGCCCAAAGATTTAAGGGAGCAAAACTTCAAAATGAGGATTTGAGGGTTCGTTACTCCAACCATGAATCTTCAAAAAACTCCTTAAAATTTTATTTATTTGTATTATAGTCTTTGATATGAACAAATGTTACTAATATTTATTAAAAAATAACTATAAAAACTAAAAAAAAATACAAGATAGTTTTGAGGTTATGAATAGTGAAACCTCAAATTTAAGGTTTTACTATTCACAACTTCAAAATTTGAAGATTTGAAGTTGGGATGGAATGACACAAAACTTTAAAATTCGAGGATTTGAGATTTGACTACCCTATCATGTTGTAAGAAATCATAATATAACAATTGCTTTCAAAAAAAGAAATCATAATAATAAGACATGGATAAGAGTAGCGAAATTAAAAAGATACTCATAAAAGACCATAGAACTCCATAGAGTAGATATCTAATCTCTGTTTAGCTATAACTACGAAGCTCTAAAAATGCTAGTAACACTTTCAAAAGTGAAATAAGGTTTCGAGTACCAGCTAGCTTGCCTGCCAAATATTATTAATATGGTTAAGACTCTAGAGCGTCGCTATGTATATTCTCCTTCTCCATCTAGCTCTGTAAATTACAAAAGTCAACACTGAATAATAATAATAATTTATCATATATCTCAATTGTATGCTATGAATATAATCTCTATAAAGAGACAACCCCCATGGTTGATTAAGCATCTTAAAAATAATAACTGGAATATAGTTTTCTTAACTGAATTAACCTAATCTCTTGGCCTAGGCATAAAATCCGAAATCCGAAACCCAAAATCCAAACCGAACCCGAACCGAAAAACCCGACCCCTTATCCGATCTGAAATGTAAAAATATCCGAACGAGTCTTGTAGGGTGGTACAAAAAATATCTGAACCCAAAGTGTTATTAACCGAACCCGGACGAGTAACCCGAAAAATCAGAAATTAATAGTCAATATAAATATTTTGATATATATAAGAGTATTTCAATTATTAAATTCAATATTTGTGGTACTATGATATATAATAATAAATATTAAATTTTTAATAAATGCTTTAAGTACACAATTAGTTATAAATAAGTATTTTATAATTTGCTTATTGAAATAAAAAATCTACTCTCTTACATATTGTTTACAAATGATGTATGTTTTCATGCTTGATTTAACATTTTATTGTTATTTTATCAATTTTATGTGTGATAGATTAATTTTTATTTAATTTAGATATTTTTCTTTATGTTTTGATTCAATTTTTTTTGTTTTTTACTTTGGTTATATCCGAACCGAATCGATATAACCTGAATTCGTACGATATAAGATTACTTTATGGGTTTTAGGACTGAATACAGTTTTGAACCGAACCGGAAGTGTTATTATCCGAATCCGGCACGTACTAATAAAATTTTAGCATGAGACCTAAGAGCGTAAACCCGAAAACTCAAAAACCCCGATCCAAACGCCACGGACACCCAAACACTCAGGCCTCTAATCTCCTATCATTGGGAAATTTAAAATTGCGGATGTGAATCTCTAAATTAATATAAATGTATTTTTGTCAGGAAGTAAAGTGGATTACAGCAAGGTTCAACCAAGCATACACGAGGTGATTAGAGCTTAACAATAATTAAATATCGTATTCACAATAATCACATAGTTAAAAAAATAAAAATAAATAATCACATAGTTTTAGGAGACATGCATTATACTGGTCCCGTTGATCATCACTGAATAAGTATACACTAATATAATTTAATTATATGCTTAGACATATATCCATAACTTGTGTAAATGTACGTGTCGATTAATGCGCGCATTTAATTTTATTACGGACACGTCGGACAGTTTGTCTACCACTACTACCAATAAGAAAAAAAAACATCGAATTTAAAAATTCAAAATAATCGTAGCGGGATATAAAAACTCTTTCCAAGAAAAGTCTACGGAATAAAGACACTCTTAACGAACGGTCAAGATCGTGTATCCTGGAACGTCTATAAACAAAATCCCTTTAACGAACGGTTATGATCGTAAGAGCAGACTCATTAAAAAGAAATTCCAAAATGTAAATATATCTAGACAAACGAGCGGTCAAGATCATAGTCGGAGAAAAAAACTAATAGATAAAATAAATGAATCTAACGGCCAATATTAAAAGAGCAGGTTACTGTAAGATGCACCGCATAGTAGAGGAATATAACTGTAGGGCGAAGGATCCATCCTGGATATATTCCACTGTTTACTGATCAATTTAACCCATTTAGCTCAGAGCAGAAAGGGAAAAAGAAAGAGAGAGTCTCAGAAACAAATCTCTCGTTTCGTCTTAGGGTTTCGCGTTTGTTTCATCGATACACTCAGGTATGATAATTTTAGGGTTTCGCAAATGTTTATTCTGTTTAAGACTTGTGTGAATTTTTTTTAATCTGTACGGTTTATGCTTTCTAGCATCGTAGCTTCGTAATGTGGCTTCTGTGTTTGTGCTTTTTTAGAAGTAAATATGTTTTTTTTTTCCGTTAAAGGTTGAGACTTTGTCTATCCTCGCATGCATTGTTCTTCTGGGTTATTTTTTTTTTTTTCAGCAGATTTCAAAGCTAAAATCTTAAAAAGGTTGTTACTTTACTGCGATCTCTGATTTTGTGGGTTTCCTTGAAATTTTTACTGAGGTTTCCGTCAGAAAAAAAAATTAACCTTTCTGGGTTTTACAAGTTGAACAAAGCCGTAAATGTTCTTAAAGTGACTGTATTTTGCTAGTATGTGATGAAAGCTTGCATCTTTTTGTTTTTGTTGCGTCATCCTTTATAAAGTTCGCCACTCTGATTGTGTGTTTGTGTGTTTCTTTACTAAAGTGAGATTTTTGCTGATGTTTGCTTGAAATATGTCATCTTTATGGGTTCTTTATTATAAAAAAACATGTGAATGTTCTCAGCGTGACTGTGTTTAGCAAATATGTGATGAAAACTGACTTCTTTGGGGACCTTACATGTTTATTCACACTTGCATGCTTTTATTTCCGAATATTTGTTGTGTGGTTTTTAGTTTTAGTCAAAGATTTTACTTCTCTGCGGGTTCTTGTGAACGAAAGTTGGAAACTTTGTTAGAACTAAAAGCTAAAATCTTGAAAAGTTTGTTACTTTACTGTGTGATCTCTGATTCTGTGGGTTTCCGTCAAAAAAATTCACCTTTCTTGGTTTTATATGTTGAACTAATCTGTAAATGTTTTCAACTTTGAAAACTGAGCTTTTTTTCTTTTGTTGTTGTTGTTGTTTGTGTGTGCAGGAGATGGATGCTAGTACCGGTAATGGAGCTGAGCTCGAGTCAGCAAATGGGAGTGGGGTTTCCGACGCGCTGCCTCCTCCTCCACCGATCATACCTCCCAACGTGGAGCCTGTGAGGGTTCAAACCGAAGTTGCAGTGAAGAAGAACCTAAGAGTACCTATGGATCGTACTGGCTTTGGATCAAAGGGTCAGAAGATTCAACTTTTGACTAATCACTTCGGAGTCAAAGTTGCTAATCTTCAGGGATTCTTCTACCACTACAGCGTATGTCTTCTTGCTCCTCTCGTGTTCATTTGATCTCTTGTCTGATTTTAAGTGATGTTTAACCAATTGGGATTGTTTTGGTCTTGAACAGGTGGCGCTCTTCTATGATGATGGGCGTCCTGTTGAGCAGAAAGGGGTTGGAAGAAAAGTCCTAGACAAGGTTCATGAGACGTACCACTCGGATCTTGATGGCAAGCAGTTTGCCTACGATGGAGAGAAGACGCTGTTCACTTTTGGAGCCTTGCCCAGCAACAAAATGGATTTCTCCGTGGTCCTTGAGGAAGTTTCTTCCGCCAGGTAAAAAAGTTATCATCACATTGTTCCTTCACTTGAGTGCTTGACTTTAGATTCTGACAGACAAAATTTGATGAGCAGGACTACTGGAAACGCAAGTCCCAATGGGAATGAAGAGCCAAGTGACGGTGACAGAAAAAGACTTCGTCGGCCTAACCGTTCCAAGAGCTTCAGAGTCGAGATCAGTTATGCTGCCAAGATACCTCTACAGGCTCTAGCCAATGCCATGCGTGGGCAGGAATCCGAGAATTCACAGGAGGCAATAAGGGTCTTGGACATCATCCTTCGTCAGCATGCAGCAAGACAGTAAGTGCAAATGTTCCTTTTTTTCATGATCCCTATATCTTTTGTATCGTCTCTCTAATAACCTCTCGGGGAAAACTGCAGAGGTTGCCTACTTGTGAGACAGTCATTTTTTCACAATGACCCGAGTAACTGTGAACCTGTTGGTGGTAACATCTTGGGATGTAGAGGGTTCCATTCGAGTTTCAGGACAACGCAGGGTGGAATGTCACTTAACATGGGTAAATAGTTTCTCACCTGTTTGTGATGTTTCCTTTCTGTTGCAGCAATAATATAGAGTCTAATGTCTTTTGTTTGTTCTTATGGCCAGATGTGACAACTACAATGATAATCAAGCCTGGTCCGCTTGTTGACTTTGTTATTGCTAATCAAGGTGCAAAGGATCCTTTTACTGTTGACTGGTCTAAGGTGATGTACTAAATGTGGCCTTGTCTACCTTTTTTTTTGTTTTATAGCTCAAAACGTTTTAACATTATGTTTTAAACAGGCTAAAAGAACACTTAAGAACCTGAGGATTAAAGTCAGCCCTTCAAACCAGGAGTACAGGATCACTGGCATGAGTGACAAGCCTTGCAGGGAACAAACGTAAGATGCCATTCTCTCAAAATCACTTTGTATTTGCTTATGTCTTACTTTGCTGATATTGTGTGATCCCTTTGAAAAGTTAGAAACTTCTCTCTGATGTTTTGCTTGTTACCTTTGTATAGGTTTGAATATAGACCAAGGAACGCACCCAAGAATGAAAACGGAGAGTCTGAAACTATTGAGATAACAGTGTATGACTACTTCCTCAGAGAACGGAACCTGGAGTTGCAGTATTCTGCTGACTTGCCGTGCGTCAATGTTGGGAGGCCAAAGCGACCAACCTATATTCCTCTTGAGGTGTCCGCTCTTATTTTGTTCTCATGGTATTTACATGTTATAAGTTTTCGAAATTCATCCTAAAATGTTTGTTATTTTGTGGTACTTTTTGCAGCACTGCACATTGATTCCCCTTCAGAGGTACACAAAGGCTCTGAACACTTTCCAAAGATCTGCCCTGGTTGAGAAATCTAGACAGAAGCCGCAAGAGAGGATGAATGTTCTGTCAAAGGTACATTGTCTTTACTCTCAGATAGTTGTTATGTTTTATCAGTCGAAGAGGATTGGAATTTATATATATATATATATATATTTGGTTTAATATTTTCAGGCGCTGAAAGTGAGCAACTATGACGCTGAACCTCTCCTGCGTTCATGTGGCATTTCTATCAGCTCCAACTTTACTCAGGTGGAGGGTCGTGTTCTGCCAGCTCCCAAGGTATGGTACAGTTACTTAGTTTTGACTTGAATAAGTGTCTTTAATGTCCTCTTTTTTTCCTTTGCAGCTGAAAATGGGACGTGGAGATGAACTGTTTCCGAGAAATGGTCGCTGGAATTTCAACAACAAGGTGCTGTGTCTTGTCTCTTTGTATTTATTACTTTCATGTAAGTAAGATATTCTGATTCCTTTTCGTTGTTGCAGCAATTTGTTGAGCCAACCAAGATTGATAAATGGGCTGTAGCAAATTTCTCCGCTCGCTGTAACGTACGTCAACTTGTTGATGATCTAATCCGAATTGGTGGAATGAAAGGAATTGTAAGCATGATTCTTTTTTCTTCATGTTTCTTGAAAACTTGTTTTGTAATCATCAATCATCATATGTATTAAACTGCTTTCTGTCACAGGAAATTGCTGCCCCCTTTGATGTGTTTGAGGAAGGTCATCAGTTTCGCCGTGCTCCTCCTATGATTCGTGTAGAGAAGATGTTTGAAGAGATCCAGTCTAAGCTCCCTGGTGCTCCTCAGTTCCTTCTGTGTCTCCTCCCCGAAAGGAAGAACTGCGACATTTACGGTTAGATATTTTTTTTTTTTTTGAATAAATTTACGGTTAGATATTATCTCTCAACTCAAGTCCTTTAGGATGTTAAATGCTCCTTTTGATTAAAATTTGAATTTACTACTCCTCAGGGCCATGGAAGAAGAAAAACTTAACTGAATACGGCATCGTTACTCAGTGTATGGCTCCGGTGAGGCAACCTAATGATCAGTATCTTACCAACTGTCTTCTGAAGATCAACGCCAAGGTGATCTCTGTCTTTCTTTTTTTCTTTGTACCAATCGTTCATTTTACTTCTTGTGTACAATATCTGATGTATATACTCTCTATAGCTTGGTGGCCTCAACTCCATGTTGAGTGTTGAGCGAACTCCGGCTTTCACAGTAATTTCTAAGGTTCCAACCATCATCCTAGGGATGGATGTTTCACATGGATCTCCTGGACAGTCTGATGTCCCCTCCATTGCTGCGGTAATATATTTTACTGTTTATTATATATGTTGTGCGCTTTCTTTGATGCTGATGTCTTGTTTATGGTTTTTACGTTACGTAGGTGGTGAGTTCAAGGCAGTGGCCTCTAGTCTCGAAATACAGAGCATCTGTTCGCACACAGCCTTCAAAAGCTGAGATGATTGAGTCACTTGTCAAGAAGAATGGAACTGAAGATGATGGCATAATCAAGTACTTGATACTAACTCTCTGTGTTTTTTCTCTCTCTTCCTTTTGTTCAAGTACTTGCTGTAATTTCGTTTGTTGATTGCAGGGAGTTGCTTGTAGATTTCTACACCAGCTCTGGTAAGAGAAAGCCAGAGCATATCATAATCTTCAGGTAATTTACTTTGTTACATCAGAACTTGTATCTTTATTTTTTTCCGTTCCTTATGTTTCTCATATTTGGTTGTTTAAATGTCTCAATACTTCTAGGGATGGTGTTAGTGAATCTCAGTTCAACCAGGTCCTGAACATTGAGCTCGATCAGATCATTGAGGTAACTGAAACATACAGAAAGATATAAAAACAGTTTCTTATTGTCGTGCTACTGTTAGAAATTTGATTGCATCTGTCTTTTCTCAGGCCTGCAAGCTTCTAGATGAGAACTGGAACCCAAAGTTCCTCTTGTTAGTGGCGCAAAAGAATCACCACACCAAGTTTTTCCAGCCAAACTCTCCTGACAACGTTCCTCCAGGTGATTGATTGGTTAGATTTTTTTTAAAAAACACGTACACACATTCATGATCTCATGTTGTGTTTGTTTCTTGCAGGGACAATCATCGACAACAAAATCTGTCACCCAAAGAACAATGATTTCTACCTCTGTGCGCACGCTGGGATGATTGTAAGTATCATCTCAACTCTTAGAAGCTACGTTTGTTGTTGATTGCCACTATTGTTTTGTTTCTTATGACACTTGTGTGTGTATTGAATTAGGGAACAACACGTCCTACGCATTACCACGTCCTGTATGATGAGATTCATTTCTCGCCTGATGAGCTTCAAGAGCTCGTCCACTCGCTCTCTTACGTGTATGTAGTAGTCTCAACCTTTTTTTTTAACTCTTATGGCTTCTATTGTGTTGATTATACATTGATCAGATTTATTTTGTTGTTCGCCATTTTGCAGGTACCAAAGAAGCACAACCGCCATCTCTGTTGGTAATTTAACCATATTCTTTTCTGTGTTTGACATTTGAAAGTCTCTGGTTTTGTCTGTTTAATAACCGAGACATTTGTGGTTTTTTTGCAGTTGCACCGATCTGCTATGCTCACTTGGCAGCTGCTCAGCTAGGAACGTTCATGAAGTTTGAAGATCAGTCTGAGACGTCCTCGAGCCATGGTGGCGTGACAGCTCCAGGACCGGTCTCTGTTGCGCAGCTCCCTAAACTCAAAAGACAACGTCGCCAACTCCATGTTCTTCTGTTAGGTGTAGAAGAAGCATCTCTCTAAACTCTAATGTGCAGCAGCAGTCTGTTTTTCCCCAACTTGGCTCTTTTAAGTACTCTAGTAATCGGCTTTTATCCTTGGGATCTCTCGGCTTTCTTTTGAAGTGGTTTAGGCAACTAAACAATAGATATGGTATGTATTTTGTGACTCTATTCGCCAGTCTTGTTGCCTGTAGGGGGGGCTTGAAATATACTTTGCTCGTTGACTCTTAAGTGGTTTTTAATCTGGGATGACTTATTTTGTGTATCTCTAAGCTTAATTTAGAGACATAGTGAATATAACCCCAAAGGGGGAGGTATCAAGAATCAAAGATTTATCAGACAGATATTAGAGGAAAACTGATATATATTGAAAAAGTAGAATAGTCAAACTATTATAAAGACTCGAAGAACTCTTACGACGATTCTCCTCTAATTTTTACCAAGCTTTAATATTTATAGTTCAAAATTTATTTACCAAGAAAAAAATATTTAGATTCTATTTAATGAGAATATTACTGGATTCTGTTAATCACTTAGTTACTAGCTTTACACACAAACCAACACTATACTGGCATGCGTTCATAGAAATTTGTTTTTTGTACAGATTGCGATGTTATAGGCAGACAAGAAAATGGGTAGGTTCGTGTTGGTTTATTAATACTTTTTACATGTCAACAGAAAACGGGAAAAATAATTATTCCTCCAAATTATTCTTTTTTTAATATCATTTTGAAAGACTTTAGATGGTCGTTAGGTTTACGCATGTTCGACTAAAGAGACATGATATTTGAAACCACCATGATATTGTTAAAACTAAAACATATAATTCTTTATTGGGTTGCGAGGTTCAAATCTCTTATTTCTCTACACACGAAGCAAAGAAGAGCGGGAATTGAAATCCCGGCGATCAGAGAATACGGCAATGACTTTTACGGCGACGTCTCTCTTCTTTGCGTTCAGTACTGCTGCTAGGATTCCCCGCCATACTCCTCTTACGTCTTCTCCTACACACATTTTAAAGAAGAGTAATTAGTAATCAAATAAGATTCGACAATAATTAGTGACAAAGAAGACAATAATGGTTAGGTACAATTACAACTAAATGTTTGAAAATTTATCATTTCATCTATCTGGCTTTCGCTGCTTACCTAACATTCGTATTATTTATTTTATTCCCATAAACATATCTAGCTTTCCTTTAAGTATAGTTTTAAAACTCTTTTTGTTCCAACTCACAAAATAAGTGGATGCCTACTTTGCTTTTACCTACTTTTATACCCTTTTCGTTTTTTTTTTTGGTAACACTCCCTTTTCGAATTTCTTGAATATTATTTCATTGGTTGTAATTTTTTTTTGCCAACGTCATTATTGGTTGTGTTAATTAAAAAATGTTTGCTTAGAAATTGGTTTTCTATAACCATTTATCTATTAAATTACTTTTGCATCTATGTGAAGCGTATGATAAGAAACAAACGGATATGAATTTGAGTTAATGCCATCCTTCAAACAACTTAAATCATGTTCTAATTCTAAAACAAAGAAAACTGTATGATTTAAATTCAAACTACCTCAAGTTTAAAATTAATATTTTGTGAGAGTAAACTTTTTGTTCTTTAGACGTTTTCTAAAAATATAACAGAGTCAAGAAATAGTTTACTTTATAAATATAAAATTATTGGGAAAATGATAAAAGACGAATAAGCAACGAATGTATGATGATGATGAACAGTCAAATATATGAAAATAAAAACAAAACCAGCCTTCTTCAAATTATATAAAAAAAAAAGCAGCATAAAGACTTGTTCTTTTGATGATCAAAGAAAAGAGAGATAAGAGTAAAAATGTTATCCTCACTTTGCCATCATAACTTTGACAAACTCGTCATAATTGATCTGACCATCTCCATCAACGTCAGCTTCTCTGATCATCTCATCCACCTCTTCATCAGTCAACTTCTCCCCCAAATTGGTCATCACGTGCCTCAGCTCCGCAGCGGAGATGAAACCGTTCTGGTCCTTGTCGAAAACCCTGAAAGCCTCCTTGAGCTCTTCCTCCGAGTCCGTGTCCTTCATCTTACGAGCCATCAGGTTGAGAAACTCGGGGAAGTCTATGGTTCCGTTCCCGTCCGCGTCGACTTCGTTGATCATGTCTTGAAGCTCTGCTTCTGTCGGGTTCTGTCCGAGTGACCTCATCACTGTGCCTAACTCTTTCGTTGTGATGCAACCTGTAATAATCAATCGATATAGAGATCCAATTTGCGACCATTGAGGAATTAAATAACAAATACACAAAATCGAATCATTTGAAGATTTTTAATCAAAACGAGAAGGAGAAGGAGAATGATCTGACCATCTCCGTCCTTGTCGAAAAGGCTGAAAGCTTCTTTAAACTCGGAGATCTGATCATCGGTGAGCTGATCGGCCATTTCTTTGTGTGTGTGTGTGAGAGATTAAAGTTGGTTAAGTGTGTAAATGAGAGAGAACGAATTGTGAAATTATAAAGCAGAAGAAATGCGAAGAAAGCCCATTAAGGCAACTGACAATAGTTTAAGCATCCGATTCTCTCTTTTCTCCAGCGGGCCTTTTTCTTTATTACTTAACGATGGAATAGATGTAAAAATTCGTTTTTGTTATGAAAATCAGAAAAGACAGCTGCCGTTTTCGTTGGAAATATAACAAGATGTGGGGCCCGCTTCACTATTTGCACAGTGAATTTCTCTTCTATATAAACATCGTTTCGATCATTGTAAACATACCATTCTTTCTCCTTCTAATAACACATCCTCTCTTGTTATCAGTATTATCTTCTCCTACGGGTATAAAATTTTGCCCTTATTTAAATTCTCGCGATACAATAATATTCCAGTTCCTTTTATAACACGTTATCAGCACGATCACTCTGCGATTCGGTAAAATTTATTTGTATCATTTATACCCTGTTATAATGGTCGGTATACCGCATCTACTATTATTTATATCATGTTATAATAGCCGGAATACCGCCTATATTATTTACTAGTAATTTAATTTATTTATTGGTCGGCCGAGCCGCCTTATATTCTGTTTATTATTAATTGGTCGGCCGAGCCGCCGTATAATTTATTTGATATTATGCATTGATCGGCTGAGCCGTCGCATGATTTGTTGTCATAACATAAATATTTCATTGCCATAATTTTTACTTTTATGAAATTTTATAGATTTGATTGACCGTTTAATACGATATTTTCAGACTGATTTTTAGTGCACTCGATTTAAC
>NC_027751.1:43618345-43618439 GCF_000695525.1 Brassica oleracea var. oleracea | reverse complement strand
AGCATGGGTCACAAACATGGAGCTTCATCTAGATTCCGAGAAAATAATCGAAACAATAAGAGAAGGCAATATATCAACCTCTCATGAAAAGGCT
>NC_027751.1:43613327-43614458 GCF_000695525.1 Brassica oleracea var. oleracea | reverse complement strand
AGCTTACGTAGTTGTACTCTTTTTACCTTACTATGGTTTTTTCCCATTGGGTTTTCCTGGAAAGGTTTTTAACGAGGCAACAAAGACGTTAAGCGAGAGTGGAAAGTGACACCGGTCCCCAAGGGGGAGTGTTATGAAAGTCAGAAAAAACAGCTACCGTTTTCGTTGAAAATATAAAAAGATGTGGGGCCCGCTTCACTATTTGCACAGTGAATTTCTCTTCTATATAAACGATGGTTTCGATCATTGTAAACATACCATTCCTTCTCCTTCTAATAACACATCCTCTCTTGTTATCAGTATTATCTTCTCCTACGGGTATAAAATTTTGCCCTTATTTAAATTCCCGCGATACAATAATATTCCAGTTCCTTTTATAACAGTTTTTATATTAAAAAGAAAAGGACCAAACAGATGATGTATGATCGGGTCTTGCCAAAAGGTCAAATATGTTATGAATCGCAAAGTGGATGGTCCATAACCTAGACCATACAAGTTCAAGACTAGAGTCTAATGGGGGTTTACATCCAGCCACATGGAAGACCCATTCAACCTTAGTCTTTATGAGTTTAACCATGTCATTATGTAGAGTCACTACAAGAAAACACGCCGAATTCCGACGGAGGTTCCGACGGACATCAATGTCGTCGGACGTTTGTGACGGATTACCGACCAATTTCCGACGAAATCCAAAAATTTGAAGTCGTCGGAATTCCGTCGGCCATTTCCGACGGAATTCCGACGAAACAAGGGTCGTCGGAATTTTCCGACGACTTTTCGACGATATTCCGATAAAAAATGTAACCGTTGTAGTCGTCGGAAGTTCGTCGGTATATTCCGATGAATTTCCGACGACATTCCGATTAACAGTACAGTCGTCGGAATTCCGTCGGAATTTTTCGACGAATTTCCGACGAACCATGTGACCGTTGCCGACAAATATATATGACTGTTGTATAGCCGTTTGAGATTGGACAATACCGACGGAATTCCGACGGATTGCTTTACATCCGTCGGAATTTCGTCGGAAAGTCGTCGGAGGGCCGTAAGCAATTTCCTATAAATACAACCCCTCCTCATTCAACTCATTCACACTTCATTCTCTCTTCATTCTCTTTAGTCATAACAATT
>NC_027751.1:43606360-43607132 GCF_000695525.1 Brassica oleracea var. oleracea | reverse complement strand
AGAATGCCACTATCCTTGCTGAGTTGGCATCCCAGAAGAAGTTCAACACCGAGATAATGCAGAAGCTAGATCGTTTGATGTCTTCGAGTTCATCTTAGTTTTTTTTGGCTTTTTAAAACATTATGAATGTTTTTTTATTCTATTTCGGTTTGTATGAATTTTAAACTTTCTGAATGTTTTTTTTCTATTTCGGTTTGTATGAATTTAAATTATATAATATTATTAGATTTAAATTTATGATTTTTTTAATTTATTAATTAATTTTTAATATAAAAAATATATAAAAATGCAAAATTAATTCGTTTTTAAAATTGGTAATTTCCGACGAACTCTGGGCGTCGGAATATACCGACGGACCAATATCCGTCGGAATTTACCGACGAACCAATTTCCGTCGGAATATACCGACGAACAAATATCCGTCGGTATATTCCGACGACCAATGTCCGTCGGTATATTCCGACGAACAATGTCCGTCGGAATACACCGAGGAATCCACTACGTCAGAATTGTCCGAGGAACGTTCTCCGTCGGTAAATAGTTTTTCCGATGAACTCTGGTCTCGTGTGTCCGCATCGTAATATCGTCGGAAGTTCGTCAGAATAACGTTTCTCGGTATTCGTCAGAAAGTCGTCGGAAGTTCTGACGAAATTCCGATGAATTTTTTTTTTCCGACAAAACGATACCGACGGACAGGTTCGTCAGAAATTCGTCGGAATCGGTCTATTCCGACGAATTTCTGACGATTTCGGCCATCAGAATCCCCCTGTTT
>NC_027751.1:43604608-43606345 GCF_000695525.1 Brassica oleracea var. oleracea | reverse complement strand
TATCATTGATCAATTCTCTCTTTGACTCCACCTTGTATGAACCACTATATATAGTGGTGTAAGCAATAAGAAATATACAACATATTCTCACAAATCTTCTCTCAAATCTTAACACGTTATCAGCACGAGACTCTCTCCACCTGAGCAATCCCATCCGCCGACGATCATCTTTTTTCCGGCCATCTCTTCCGCCCCTCAGCCTTGCTCCGCCGGCCAAGTCTATCCCTCTCACGGTTTTCCATTCAGAATCCTTGTAGTGTAAAAGGTAAACAAATCAAAACCTAAAGATCTAAGAACATCATATATCTGAATCTTGGATCTATATGAATCCTAAAACTTATAAAAATCTATAGATCTAAAATTATCACAAATATTTATTATTAGATCTATTTGAATCATAAAACTTATAAAAATCTATAGATCTAAAATTATCACAAATATTAATCTTGAATCTAAGATCTATATGAATCTTGATTCTAAAATTATTTGAATCTCTAAAGATCTAAGAATCTCTAAAAACTTATAAAAATTTATTAATAATCTAAGATCTATATGAATCTTGTTTCTAAGAACTATTTGAAATTATAAAAGATATTAGAGAAAATCATAAACCCCTTTTAGCTAGCAAGACTTAAAATCGGTTCCCCTTTCTCCTATTTTGATCCGGCCTTAAATCCGGATTGACTAAAGGACTGAAACCCATAATCTTTGTTTGGCCGTATTGCCGGTTGTATAGCCGGATGAATAAGTTGGCCATCAAAATCTTAATCCCATTCGATGTGCTTACCGAACCAAATCGGCCCTTATCCACATCTAAATCTCAAATCCCCTTGTTTGTTTTATAACCGGATATGTATCTTGATGACCATTATACATATCAATTCCCTAAATCTTTTTTGCTTTATTTTTATCAATCCCCTAAACTCTAAGCAATAATCGGCTGAACCCCTAAATCCAAATCCGACCATGATTTTTTCCGGCCATGACCTTTTCCGACCACAATCTTTTCAGCCATAATCTTTCAGTCAAACCCAAAGATATCAAAACTTAAATCCTAATCAATGCATATCTTTGACCATTGATGTTTTATATTGTAACTGATCAAAATTTAAACTTTTTATGATTGTTTTAAATGCATATCTTTGACTAGGTAGTATTTATCAAAATATTATAACCTATAGTCTTGATTTAAATAGTTATGACATAGGCTAAAATAAATACTAAGTTGAAATCATTTGATCACATAGTTGTTTGTCAAAATTTATCTAAATCTAAACCGGCCTTGAAATCGGTTCATTATAGTTTGAACAAATGATATAAATTTATCTTGATCGAAAAACCAACCTTGAAAACTGATTTGTGATGATTGAATTATATACTGATCATATATACATACCTGATAGCATCTATTAGATCAAACATGGATTAGTAAATTGTTAGATCATACACATATCATGAACTGATCATTTCCATGCATCCGCTTGTCATATAGTTTTATTAAAACTGAGCATGCATACATATAATAGATCATTCTAAAATAAAATCTAAATTGGTTCATATTGCTTGCATCTAATTAGATTAAATCGGTTATTTTTAAAGTTAAGCATGTTTGTTTAATTTGAAAACATAAACCAGCTTTGAAACCGATTGATTGAAAATCTAATTGAATTTGTTCTAGACATATCCTGAAAATTATAAAATTTTCTTCTCTTGGTTTACCCTGTAAAAGGGGGAAGG
>NC_027751.1:43602269-43602698 GCF_000695525.1 Brassica oleracea var. oleracea | reverse complement strand
TCCATAAGTTTAAAAGAAACCTTGAGCCAAAATGGGTGATCTAATTATAGACCAAGGAACAAGGATTACATAAGGTTTATGAATCCGAATATCCAACAATGAAAGGAGAAAAATAATAAGCTGGTATAAAGAATGATAAAGAATGGTACCTACCATCTGGTATCAACCATCAATGTCTTGGCAAAGATCCTCGGACTAGAAAATAATTTATAGACGTCCATATGCTACAATGATAGCAAAATAAAATGCCAGACACATTGACCAGAGAGAAAGAATGACTATGTCATCCCAGCTTAGCACCGCACGGTTTTGATGTCTTAAAGACACAGCCAAGTTGCTACAAAGTCTATATAAGATAGACCAAATAAATGTTCCAAATAAAGTTCCATAAATTCTAAGGAACCTCGGAAAGAAAGAAAGGTGCATGAG
>NC_027751.1:43564709-43602174 GCF_000695525.1 Brassica oleracea var. oleracea | reverse complement strand
AAAGGTCTATATAATCCAATGTGGTGGATACTACTACATATTTCACTACATATGATGTCTGGAAGAAATTCAAAAGATGTAGTATGCTATATATGACTCACTGGATGATGATGATAATATTATTGGTACCAAAAGGTTTACCAAACGGTATTGAGCTCAGAATCAAAAGATGAGAAAAAAGTTCTCTTGAACAGCATTTTCCTAAAGTTGTTCATGGACTGAATTAAATTACTACATGTAAGCAAGTGAAGAGTTCTATAAGAACAATTCAAATCAGTCCATAGAGGAATTTTAAATTCCTTGTGTTTTATACTAACCAGCCTAAGATAGGTTAAATGGTTATTCATTAAACCTTAGAAAAGGTTATAGACCATCACCACAAATTAGCCAAATTTTGGTAATACTTATGGTTGGTTGAATTCTCAGCATGAACCAACCAAGCTGTGGTATGAATGAATAAGCTATCATAAAGATAAGCTATAAGATCGAAGTTCATCTTTGAACAAAAGGTATAGGACTACATTATGCGTCCATATGCGACCATCATATATGAAGATAATGCAGCTTGCATTGCTCAACTCAAAGACGGGTATATCAAAGTGATCGAACCAAACATATTCTACTCAAGTTCTTCTTTACCCATGAGTTGCAGAAAGCTGGAGAGGTCAACGTCCTTCAGATCCGGTCTAGTGAAAACTCAGCCGACCTCTTCACCAAATCATTGCCCTCTTGCACATTCAGGAAGTTCACGCAACAAGATTGGCACGCGTAGACTCAAGGACCTTCAGTGATGTCCAAATCAGGGGGAGTAATGTGTGTTGTACTATTTTTCCTTTCTCTGGTTTCCCTTTTTATCACATTGGGTTTTGGGTTTTCCGGGAGAGGTTTTAATGAGGCAACATTAGCATGTTACAAACCCTATATGGTTATGGCATCCAAGGGGGAGTGTTATGAATCATGAAGTGGATGGTCCATTCCCTAGACCATACAAGTTCAAGACTAGAGTCCATTGGGGGTTTACATCCAGCCACATGGAAGACCCATTCAACCTTGGTCTTTATGAGTTTGACCATGTCATTATGTAGAGTTTCTTTGTAATCAATTCTCCCATTGACTCCACCTTGTATGAACCACTATATATAGTGGTGTAAGTAATAAGAAATATACAACACATTCTCAAAATCTTCTCTCAAATCTTAACAAAATACATGTTTTGCCGACAGTTTTTTTCTCAAACTTTAAAATTTTATTTTATCAGCCATAAAAATTGGGATCAAATGACATCTTGTAAAAGATAAACAAGAGACAAATATATCTTTGAAAAAAAAAAAATAATAAAGGATGGACGATTTTTTTTAATAATTTTTTCATCTTATACGTTAGTCCACCCATCAAAAATTAACCAAACTCACCATTTTAAACGCATTGGACTGATAAAAATACATTTGCATTCAATTGAATATATCTTTCCAAATAAGAGAAAATAAGAAAAAAAACATGTTGCCATACTTCTTAGCTACTCCCTAAATTGTTAGTACCACATAAAAAAACATTTTGTTCATCTCGAATTCAAATCAGCCTCACCAGAGTTCAAGTGTAAAAGCTATTAACTTTTAAACTGAGAGATTCTCATCTTACTTGGTTTGAAACATATGTTCATTGATTGAAGGATACACAGTGAGGATGAAGAAAGTGGTAAACAAACTTTATTAAAAACTCAACCCAAAATAGACACGAGGTGAAGTGGTTTGACTACAAAATCATTTATGGTTTAGAAGTTATTCAACTTCTAGTACAGATGCCAACCGGTCTGCCTTATTTGCAACTTCCTGGTTTATCTATGCACATGCAAACCAGAAGGTGACTAAGAAAGACATTAAACATCCAAAAGAGTTAGTAGTAACATCTTCCCATGCACCAACAACCACATGAATAAACGGACTCTATGTAATCCCAACTTGCAATATTTAGACCAATTTGTCATAAAAGCCAATAGCTCCTTCCAAGACAAAGACTACAACATTTGAAATGAACTTTTTGACATAAACGATGTTCTAGAGTAGTTCATTCATTATGTACAGAACTTAAAAATATACATAAGTTCCGTACACATATTAAAATTTCTATTAAATAAAATTGTGTAAAATAAAAGATACCGGAGATGATTGCTTGAGATGTAATTGTAGAAAATTTACGGTAGAATTTAGTTTGTAGTATTCTTGGATATATTTAGCCGTAAATAATGTAACTTTAAATTTTTTTGTTACAACAAAAAAAAAGGAAATTTCAAAGGTTTCAGATAAGAATTAAAGCTAAGACCAGCTCTTGCAACCCAAACGATCACTCCCATTATTTCATTTTCAGTCTTTAGTGACGCTGATGATAGCTAAAATGTTTTGGCTTTTGTGTTCATTTGCTTGGTCTTCTCCGGTTGTAATTGGAAAAGTATTTTACGTTCACTCTTAGGACTAGTCTTTGGTTCTTAAAGTTGGGTTTGAGGCGATTTCTTTTGGTTGGCCAGGTTGTTCTCTGGCTCCAGATGGTCTTAGTGACTTATCTTGCTCGGATTAACGCTTTTCTTGTTTGTGCAAGTTTAAGAGCCTTTTTGACATCGGAATTGCTACTATCACAAACCCATCATTGGTAAATTGGAGCTTAATGCTGGCATGGGATATGAGACATTGAGGAAAAAGCGGGAGATTTGCTCTCTCTCCCCGATCAATCGAACCAGACATAAAAGTTGGGTCTGGATCACGATAACCAATTTTGTTGCGTATTATTTTTATATCGGATCCAGAGCTGTTAAATAATCGATTTGTATGCCTGGTAAGAATAGTTTGAGGTCATACATATTTTATTCGAATCCTTTTATAGTCTGAAATCGTATGCCTTTTGGATAGATGATATAAAATTTATAAATAGTAGATGTAACGTTAGGTTAAAAGTGAAGATATTGGGTTCTTTACTTTTTTTTTAATTTTAATTTTAATTTCTTATTTGTAGTTTTACTTTTTTATTTTTATTTTTAAACGATTATTTTTAGAGGTAATTTGGTGGAAATACAAAGAAACAAATATAATCAGGTAACTATACACACATCTTTTATATCAGGTATATGGCTGTATCGATCAGGACAAAATTACCTTCATGTCCCCTATATAGCTTTCACCTAAAAACAGAATATGTCAGAGCTGACAGAGGAAAGAGACGTGATATCTTCTATTATTCCCACTTGTTCCGCTATTTAACACATGGGGCGCGTGAAGGAAAAGCATGAGACGGGAGTAATATTTTAAAGAAAATATTTTTCTTGCAAGTTGTGTCTTTCACACGTGATGGAATAATGAGTGTTCAAATTCCTTGTATGAGACAGTGATATAACTTTTCTAAGTTGTCGCCGGCAGTTTTTAAGATAAAACTACTAACTTTTCTAAGTTGCTCGATCTATTCGATTTTCTCTTCCTTGAATTTGCATATATAACCCGATGAAAGAGAAACTTATCTTCTGAAGAAGATGGATAATATGCATTAATTGTCACATGTTACCAACTATAATTATCTCCACTTGCGTGAATTACACGACGTTCAATTGAAACTATCACTTACCACCTATTAGATCAACGACTAGTAGACCCCACATACTAGGTTTGCTGTCCGATTTTCAGGTGTCAGACACATCATATAGGGGTTTTTCGGTCTAAAATTAAAAACGAAACAGTTACCGCAATGCAGAGGGTCGGTCTCCTAAATAATGTTTCTAACGTGAATATGGGGTGCAATTACTCTTATTTTTATTAACAAAATGTTATTAAAAACTAAAACAGTAGTTATCATAATATTAGGGGGATAATAGTAGTGTGGGGTTCCTACTTCAACACAAGGAACCTGAAAAAAGCAGCTAAATGGGTCAAACTAGAAACAAAAAAGGCCGATAAGAACAGAATCGACGACCCACATCGGCCAGAGTAGCTTCGGTTCTTCTGGCTTGACAACAAAGAAATCCTCCCCCTCCCCATTCATTCATCTTCGATCAAATCAAAAGATGAGTAGCATTGGAACTGGATACGATCTCTCAGTGACGACTTTCTCCCCCGATGGCCGTGTTTTCCAGATCGAGTACGCCGCCAAAGCCGTCGACAACAGTGGGTTAGTACTACTCTTTCGCCCTATTTAGCTTTTGATTTTGGCCATGGATACGAAATTAGGGTTTCTAAGCTCGTCCTTGTCTTTCTTTCGCAGAACCGTTGTTGGAATCAAGTGCAAGGACGGGATCGTAATGGTTTGATTCTCCTCCTCCTCCTCAGATTAGTTTAATACCTTTAGGTTTATGTAGAATTGACAAAGGTTTTATCTTTTTTTCTAGGGTGTGGAGAAACTTATTGCTTCGAAGATGATGCTACCAGGATCTAACCGCAGAATCCATTCTGTTCACCGTCATGCTGGCATGGTATATACTTTTTCTTTTCATTATCTAGAGGAGTTCTATCTAACTCATCCTGTTATTTTGTTGTTATAGGCTGTTGCTGGGCTTGCAGCTGATGGCAGGCAAATTGTTGCAAGGGCCAAATCTGAAGCCAGAAGTTATGAGAGGTTCTTCTTCTTATTATTGCCAAGCATTCTTCTCTCTCTCTTTTTTTTTTTTTTTAAGCTATAACTATGAAAAGGATTGTTCTTCGATTATGACTTATCTCATATGGGCACTAATCCTTTCCTGATTGTGTGATGATGTGTTTTAGTGTTTATGGGGACGCTGTGCCAGTGAAGGAACTTTCAGAGCGTGTTGCAAGCTACGTGCATTTGTGTACCCTTTATTGGTGGCTCAGGCCTTTTGGATGCGGGGTCATTCTCGGGGGTTATGATAAAGATGGACCTCAGTTGTACATGATTGAGCCGTCGGGCATTTCATACGTAAGTCTTCTTTCTTTCTATGTCCCCTTTTGAACTGAGAGATATCTGATGTCGACTTCTTCAAGCTTTTTTTAATTTTATGGATTCTTTATCCTGCAGAGGTATTTTGGTGCTGCCATTGGCAAAGGCAAGCAAGCTGCTAAAACGTAAGCTACTTGTGTGAACTTGAATTGGCTATTTGGTTATGGATAGGCCAATTTTGCTTGCTTGTCTGAAGCATATTCTAACTAACTTCGTAGTCAACCAGATACTGATTCACGAAGTATCAGTTTAGCTTTTATGGTTAAAGGGATTTAGTTAGAACTTTACAACACATGTTTCTGGGTTGTATAGAGTTTGGCTATTTTTGATCTGTGGAAGGCGTTATTTATTATGCATACAAGTGTTATTTATTCTTGCAGGGAAATTGAGAAACTGAAATTATCTGAGATGACATGCAAGGAAGGCGTTATTGAAGTGGCGAAAATGTGAGCAGTGCTTTGCTTCTTTTATACTCGATTTCAATAGCAAACTCATGTGTTTCTCTTTAAGACTGATGATTTATATGCAACCATTTGCTTCTAATGTGAGTTGCATGTGCAGCATTTACAAGCTACATGACGAAGCCAAAGACAAGGCATTTGAATTGGAGATGAGCTGGATATGTGAGGACTCAAAACGAGAGCATCAGAAGGTAGTTCTTATATATATATAAGTTCTGCTTATTGATGATCTCAAAAAGAAGTTATCTGAAAATTTGGTCTCATCGTAGGTCCCTGATGATCTTCTGGAAGAAGCAAAGACGGCAGCTAAAACTGCACTCGAGGAGATGG
The DNA here is from genome assembly GCF_000695525.1 of Brassica oleracea var. oleracea. Taxonomy (NCBI): domain Eukaryota; kingdom Viridiplantae; phylum Streptophyta; class Magnoliopsida; order Brassicales; family Brassicaceae; genus Brassica; species Brassica oleracea. The sequence continues at coordinate 43,596,454 of NC_027751.1, read as the reverse complement.
ATGCTGACTAAACTGAGAAAATGGGTTAAATTTAGTTTTTGTTCAATGCATCGTTTGGTGGTGTTCTGTTGTAAGACTTTGAATTTTTGTCTCGAGGGGCAATTGTTGCATTGCAGTTTCTCATGAACCTTTGGGACTCTTTCGTCATTAATCATTATTGATATCGACAGTTTTTCTACGACTTCTAATAACGCTCGAGGGACTGTTGCTGCAGTTCCTTATGAACGTTTTATGGGATAGACTCAGAGGTTTACATCAGAGGAAACAAATGTATGTTTCATAGTTTCAGTTTAGAGAGAATGAACAGTTTCATTACAAGAACGAGTAGTGCATAAGCCGAACACAGGGCATTAGCAGACACAACTTGTGAGCTTATTTGGCTAAGTCCTCTGTGATCTGCACATTAAGGTTGCTATACAGATTGCATCAAACTCTGTCTCCCACGATAAAACAAAACATATCGAGATTGATTATCATATTGTCAAAGAAAGATTGAAAGCTGGTTTCCTTAACTTTCTTCACGTTGCTACTTGCAATCAACTGGCTGATTTGTTCACTAAAAATCTACCTCCCAAGACATTCAAGTTGTTTAAGTCTAGATATACGTTTATGTCTAGTTAAATTAACTTATCCCTATATAAATTCTGTTATATATATATATATATATATATATATTACAACTTAATGAAAAGTATCTTTACTCTTCTGTCTCCTTACTGATGTGTGGGTATTAGAGGCAGTTTGTCGTCACAAGACTCTCAACAAATTCGCCGCAGTTAGTAATAAATTCATTGGAATATGCGGTTTGTCATCGTGAATCATACGCTCATGCATATAGACGCGTGAAAACGAAATTTATAATTAAAAATAAAGAAATTGACAGAGAAGGAGAAAAGAAAGACAACTTGAGTTCATCCCAAGATCTTGAATCAGTTAAGTTTTTTTTTCTGTCGTTTAGTGGTTAAACTCTACAACATGAAACAGCAATTGATTCTTTGATTCTTTCTATTGTAAGGATCCTTGTCCTTTAACTCCATCTAGCAAAACTGTAACTTTTCTCCAAAAAAAAGAAAAATAATAATAAATATGAAAAAAGAATATCAATCTTGGTCTTCATCATCAGGTCATCGTGTATAACCTCTGCCTCTTCGTCTCCTCAAAGGCCATTTCAATCTCCTGCAGATTTCAGATCTTTCCTTCTGTGCTGATCCAAAAAAAAAAAAAAAAACCTAAGCTTCTTTTTTTGGGATTTTTATTTAAAATAAGGTAAAATATAGATATATTGCATAGCTGTCTTATTAAATATATATAAATGGTGATATTATCTGTCTCTCAATGTCTTGCTTCTTCTTGACTCATCAAATCCTCTCTTGATTCTTCAGCATCAGTTCTGCTTCTTCATTCTAAGCTTGTCTTGATTAGGAGTGATCTTTGTTTTGGAGGTTCTTAGCATTTGGTGGAACCTTTCTAAATCTGGTGATTTGGTGAAAATGAATCGGAGGCAGCAAGTCAAGCGTAGAGTAGGTAAGTATGAAGTGGGAAGGACAATTGGGGAAGGAACTTTTGCTAAAGTCAAGTTTGCAAGAAACTCTGAAACTGGAGAACCTGTAGCCCTCAAGATTCTTGATAAAGAGAAAGTCCTCAAGCATAAGATGTCTGAACAGGTCTCTCTATTCTCTCGTCTCTCTGTTTCTTTTGATTTGATCAGGAAACTGATCTTTACTTATTATTTGATTCTTGTTACAGATCAGAAGAGAGATAGCTACTATGAAGTTGATTAAGCATCCAAATGTTGTTCAACTGTATGAGGTAACAACACTCCTTTTGTTTTTTTGGCTTTTGTTTTTATTTATTTAATTTAATAATATCATGTGATTTTGCAGGTGATGGCAAGCAAGACAAAAATATTTATCATCTTGGAGTATGTTACAGGAGGAGAACTCTTCGATAAGATTGTAAGTTAGCACTTTTTTTTTTAATAAATATAATTGTGATTGATGGGATGTGTAAACTGAAAATCTGATTTACTGTGAAGGTGAATGATGGGAGGATGAAAGAAGATGAGGCTCGTAGATATTTTCAACAGCTTGTGCATGCTGTGGACTACTGTCATAGCAGAGGTGTTTACCATAGAGATCTCAAGGTTACATACATTCTAAGAAAGTTTTACTTAATGTACACACACATTATTAATGTTTTAACAACAACAATTGATTCAACTATAATTCCGTGTGTTATGTTTTGTCAGCCTGAAAATTTGCTATTGGATGCATATGGAAACCTCAAGATCTCAGATTTTGGATTAAGTGCTTTGTCTCAGCAAGTCAGGGTAATGACTCTAATAGTATTATTTAATATTTTTTTTGTCAGAAATGTTATAATATGATGATTCAGGATGATGGACTCCTTCATACATCGTGTGGAACTCCAAACTACGTTGCTCCTGAGGTCTGCCTTTAACAACATCATTCATTTTTGTTAATACATATGATGAGTATAGATCTCTCATCTTTGTGGGGTTTTTTTTAGGTTCTTAATGACGGAGGCTACGATGGAGCAACAGCAGACATGTGGTCATGTGGTGTTATTCTCTATGTCCTGCTTGCAGGTTACTTGCCTTTCGATGATTCTAATCTTATGAATCTTTATAAGAAAGTGAGCAAACTCACAAATTCTCCATTTTTTTAGATTTGAATATTTCCAAGCAATCCTTACTTCTTTTTATGTTTGTTTGCAGATTTCATCTGGTGAATTCAACTGTCCTCCATGGCTATCACTTGGCGCCATGAAACTGATCACTAGAATCTTAGATCCTAACCCCATGACTGTAAGTAGTACTGCTACTACATTTGTTAACAACAAAAGTCTATCTTCTTTGTCTCTACTAAAGAGTTGTTGTGTGTCACAGCGTGTAACACCACAAGAGGTGTTCGAAGATGAGTGGTTCAAGAAAGATTACAAGCCTCCAGTGTTTGAGGAGAAGGATGATTCAAACATGGATGATGTTGATGCTGTTTTCAAGGACTCTGAGGTGAGATTGAGAATAGTTTTGTTTTTCCCTTTCATTTTGTATTAAGAATAATAACATCATGTGATTGGGTCTTCTACAGGAACATCATGTTACTGAAAAAAAGGAAGAGCAGCCAGCTGCAATCAATGCCTTTGAGATCATCTCAATGTCAAGGGGGCTTAACTTGGAAAACCTGTTTGATCCTGAACAGGTATTGTGTTTTTTGTACACTGGCATGTAATCAGGTGACTAAATAATTTTTGTTTTGTATTTACAAACAAGGAATTTAAGAGAGAAACAAGGATAACTCTGAGAGGAGGGGCGAACGAAATCATCGACAAGATAGAAGAAGCTGCAAAGCCTCTCGGTTTTGATGTGCAAAAGAAGAACTACAAGGTTAGTGAAAAAAAACTCTTGTTAGAAAATGAAAAAAAGAGAAGCAAATAACTAATCTGTGGTATTATTACTTATAAATCAGATGAGGCTTGAGAATGTGAAGGCTGGGAGAAAAGGGAATCTCAATGTGGCAACAGAGATATTCCAAGTAGCACCAAGTCTTCATATGGTTCAAGTTTCGAAATCAAAAGGGGACACTCTCGAATTCCACAAGGTAAAACTCCATAGCTTGGTTTTTTAGATTGAGAGATCATAAGGTTAGTACTGGTTTTATAAGCTAAACAGAGGTAATGAATGATGTGTGTTTGCAGTTTTATAAGAAGCTGTCTAATTCTCTGGAGAATGTAGTCTGGACGAACAACGAAGTGAAGAAAGCTGGAAAGTGATGTATTATGAATGTTTGAGTCTTTTGGGACAAGCTTACTTTCTTTATTTATGAGCTTTTTTTTTTTGCTGATCCGGCTCTACTTTTGTAAGGATCGACGAGTGAGTGGTGTTGGTTTGTGTAAGGTGTATATATGAACTGCAATATCACTTATAAAGTCATATCGTTGCTTGAACATTTATCTTTAAGTTCAATTTTATTGCCAGTGGCTTATAAAGTTTATGATTCTACTTTCACAGCCATAAAAATGATGTTTACATATCTTAAGTTCAGTTTTACAAAATGCATTTGGTTATAAGTTTTTACAGAACATACTTATTGAAGATTTTACCTCTGGGGAACACCATCGGATGCATAGAGACTTGATGCTACTGACATCGACAAGTACATGAGGGAAGGAGGGAAATGGGAAGCCAATCTGGCTTGTAATATGCTAATGGTTTTATAGATACATATACACATTAGAAGATAAATAACACACAACACAAAGCTCTTATTGATCCTTATTACATGTAAGAGTGGAAGAAAGTTTGCAGCAATACCCAACATATTTGGGGTATGAAAATGAAATCTCCAATATACAAATAAATAAATAGGCTGGTTCGGTTTGGTATATGTATAGATATTAATAAATGAGTTCATAAGTTGAGAGAAACTGGTAGCAATCAAATCATCTTCTTTGGAAATTGAAGGTTTTAATGGAGAAAGCAAAGACGACCGAGAAGAAGAGGCAAAAGGCGACGACCATAATAGCGGAGACACCGAGGAAGTCATGTTTGTATCCCATCACTTCCTCAAGTAGTTGTTTCACCATAACTTTATGAACACCGTCCGATAGCTTCACCTCTCTCTCATCATCACCGTACTGTGACACCAATAAACCGTACAGTGTCCACGCCACCGGGTTTGCCCAATAGTACCATCTCCACCATAACGGTATCCTCTGTCCAAATCAAATCCAAACACAAAAGGTAAAAAGAAAAACATACTACTTCAAAGTTTTCATGTGAGCAAAGAAGTGTCACTTTTAGATATTTTTTGTAAATGATTGAAATGTGAAAGCTACTTATTATTACCTTGTATGGGATCATGAAACCGCTAAAGAGGTTCCAGAGCATGTAGAAAGGGGCAGCAATAATGGAAGCAACGTTGTGGTTTGGGGTGATGGCTGTAGTCATCATCCCGTAGAATGTGAAGTACATAATCGAAAAGTACATGAAGAATAAGTACCACAAGAACTTCACAGCCGACCATTCGAATGAGGCCATCGCATAGAATATGCTACTATATATAGTGGATTGGGCTAGCACGTATGGAAACTCTATAAACACCTGCCAAAAAAAAAACCAATCTTTTTTTTAATTAAAATTCTTCAAAAATAAATAAAACAGATGTTTTTTTAATGACCTGTGCAAAAGCAAAGGGAAGTGCCGAGTACATTCCAGCTGCTCTCTCGCGGTAAGAAACAAATCTTTCAATTGAAACAACAGGCTGTGCAGCGGTTGCGTTGGTGATTCCAATGAAGAGAACGGCTGCGTACATGGATCCCATTGAATTGAATAACTCTTGTTGAGTGTCCCTGAAAATGTAATGTGAATGGTTTTAAAGAAGTTCATACAAGTGGACTGATGGAGATAGTAGTAAAATTAAATTTACCTCTTTGAGCCGAATTTCCAACAGATTGTGCCAAGCATTAGAGAGATGACCACCGTGTAAAAGAACCGAACCGCGGTGTACTGCGGGTTTCGCCAGTACGACAGGTTTTGTTTCCACAGGCAAGCAACAAACTGACTGTAGAAAGACTGAGAGTATCTGGTCGGAAACTCGAGTTTTTTTGAGATATTACTTGGCTTGCTGAGGCCTTCCACCAGCTCCTTGTTGCGTCTAGAGACATGAAAAAAATGTGGTAATAAAGTAAAACCAAACCTCTGAAAAAGTTTTAAACTTAATGGAGGAGACTTAAGTCACATACCGACAAAGATTTGAGTTCTTGTAAATTTCAGCAAAATCAAGACCAAGTCGTTGTTCCTCCGTCGATGAGGTGACATCAAGCATCCATGCTGCTGGATTATGACCGGCTTTGATCTTTTTCACCCCTTCAATACACTAACGACAAAAAAAATAGATCAGACTTACATCTACATGTATCTCAACGACACGTGTACACCATCTTTCAACCTCGTCCTAATTGCACACAATTTAAGTATATAAACCTATTATCTCCCAAAGCAGAACTAAGGCTACCTCAAAATACTTGATAAGGTCACAAGACCTCTGGCCAAGTGGACCGGCATATATGAGTTCACCACCACGTTTCATGAACAAAAGCTCGTCGAATGATTCGAAAATATCAATGCTAGGCTGATGAATGGTGCAGACGATGGTACGTCCAGTGTTAACAATATTTCTAACAGTCCTCATCACAATGGCAGCAGCTCTTGCATCCAATCCCGAAGTTGGCTCATCCATGAACACTATAGAAGGGTTTGCAACTAGCTCAACCGCAATAGTCAGCCTTTTCCTCTGTTCAGTTGATAAGCCATCAACTCCAGGTAGACCCACCAATGCTCCACTCAATGAGGTTAGCTCCACTAGCTCCATCACCTCATGGACAAACGCCTATAAAGTTTGAGATAATGTCAGTCAGCATATATAAATAATCCGAGAGATAAAAAAGAGATAATGTTTGTTTTACCTTTTGTGTCTCTGAGTCAATATCTGATGGTAAACGAAGGCATGCCGAGAAAAGTAGAGACTCAAAAACAGTAAGGCATGGAGAATGAACATCGTTCTGCTCACAATAGCCTGAGATTCTTGCAAAAGTTTCCTGCCTTTTTGGGAAACCAGATATGTACACATCTCCTTCGATCGTCCCACCGGTTTTTCTTCCGGCTAAAACATCCATCAGCGTTGTTTTGCCAGCACCACTTACTCCCACCAACGCTGTAAGCACACCTGGCTTAAAAGCTCCGGTAATATTCACAAGTAGCTGCAATCTATCTTCTTGTATCCCTTGTTCTTTTAGTCCCTAAAAAAAGCATGTGCAAGAAAATAAAAATAAAAAAATGCATTCAGTCTGAAACAGTGTTGGAGACTTGTTTGTTACATACCAACGGAACATCCACATAGTAATTGATATTGCTGAAAGACAAAGAGAGCGGTTGGAAGGGCAGAACCATGCCTCTATTCTTGAAATATTTTCCTGGAAACCCAAATAACTAATAAGCATTAATTAAGTTTTCTTTGAGAATAACATGCTTGTTCCACTCACCATGTAGTGAGCCTGAATGCTGTAAGTACTCTCTTAGTTCCACAACAAACTCATCGCCTTTCCTTTTCCTATCTCTGTCGTCCAACTCTTCTCTGGATACAACAGCTTGTAACTTACCCAAAGCTTTTTACAAAAGGGTTATGACCAAGATTAGCAACATGTTGATATGCTTTTTTAGGGTAGAAAGAAAAAAAGGAGGAGAAAGCGTACGGTTGAGGTAAGCTAAGAAGACTGTAAAGAGCAGATTGAAAATAATCGTGTATCCGAGCAAAGCACCAACACCAATCCAATACCAATAGTTCTCAGTGAACAAACTTCTTTCTCGTAGCAATGCCACACCAAGAGAGTCGCTGGTGTGATTCCCAGCTCTCTTCAAAGACAAAAAAAAATACATTAGTATATATAACTACCAGATTCTATAGGTTGTAGTAGACATTTTCTTCCTCCACCTTTTGCCAAGAAGGACTGAGGAACTCGTTAACAGAAGCTGCGTTTTGAGCATACATCAATGGAGAGATCCAGTAACCCCAAATCCACCAGGTGGGTATGCTATCTGAGGAATCAAAAGAAGAGAAATTAATGAATATTCATTGTGCTAAAAAGGAGAAAGTTCAAGAAAGAGTTATACACACCTCTGGAAATTATAAAGCCTCCAAGAGTCATGACCACCAGCATTGCAAAAGACCCAAACGTATTAGCAACTATCATATGTCGGCCTAGAGAACCCATCACCCGGAAAAGACTCAATGACATCTGATGCAGAAGGAAATACAGCAAGAACTGCTGAAGAAACCTGAAGATTGATCAGACAAAATTTCACCCCCATTAAACTCCTTTTTGTGCAATTAAAATACGTTTTATGAAAATGTATGTACCTGGAGAAGTGTGGATCGTATCCGATTGTATAATACGTGACTGCTACCCATGTGGCAGACTCTATTATTGAAGTGGGAATACTCAAAAGCCAGGAAGGTAATGTATAAGCCCAGCTCGGGTAAAAATGCAAGTCTCGATGCTTATACAGAACCGGAAGCTTAGCTACTAGCATTGGAACCTCTGTAAATCCGTTAAAGAGAATGATGACCATGGAGAAGTAAAGCGACCCAAGATATATGTTGCCATCATCAATAGTGTTGTGATGCATTGTTGTCCGGCAAAACACAGTCATTGTGATCAAGGCAACTAAAAGAAGCTGCATATATATATAATATGTGGATGAGAATGAGTTACTTTTAAGTTTACCAACTAATAACTATGGAGACAAATAATAATTTGGGAGCCGAACCTGAACGAACTTGAACACATAAATAAATGCATTCTGCTTCATCAGTTGCTTTTGCCAAGAGAAGTTGATCTTGAGAAGGTCACTCCTCTTAACACCGTATTGAGATGTAGACAATGCGGCTGAGTGATTGAAACGTTTATCAAATGGAACATCAAGTTTCTTTGCCAATTTCTTGCCGGTCGGAAAAGATCGAAAAGCTTCAGCAAACTTCCCAGGTGGTACGTAGCGATAAGGCCTAAAAGGGACTGACCAGTACTGCTGCTGGTCTTTCTTCGAAGTAACCTGTATTTGTTGTGAACAAACGCGAATTAAATCCAGAAAAAAAACAAAGGAGCAAAACGAATGTGAACTTTTTACTGGTGCACAGAGATTTTAAAACACTTCCAGAACTAACATTATTAACAGAAGCTCATTTTTAAAATCTTATAATAAAAAAAAATGAACGACTTCAAATTATTTAAACCTTATTACCTCTTGCAAGAAATCTGCAACATTCTTCCTCTCAGGGCAGCTAAATCCCAAGGATGAAAAGAAGTCAAGAACCTCGTCACGTGGACCCTGGTAGATAATCTGTCCCTCGGACATAAGGATAACATCATCGAACAACTCGTATGTCTCGGGAGAAGGTTGAAGTAAAGAGATGACAGTGGTTCCTTCAAGCGCATGAGTTGAATGCCTCATATACATTATTATCTGATGAGTCGTTGAACTATCCAAACCATTTGATATTTCATCCATGAAAAGGACTCTTGCTGGACCTACTAACAGTTCCCCTGTCATTTCAAATTCCACTCAATTAGTAAAATATCGAATGGTTAAATCATCTTACATGACGAAAGACATAACACACACAAACCTGTTGTGAGCCGTTTCTTTTGTCCTCCTGAGATTCCTTTGATCATCTCATCACCAACCAATGTGTCAGCACATGTGTCCAACCCTAAGATCTTTGTTGGATGTATGAGAATTTCAGAAAGAGTTTGAAGAAGAAACTATAAGAAATGGTCATAATATACAAGTTTGAATCTGGTACCTTCATAATATACTCCACGACGAGGCTTGTCTCTTGTCCCCCAAGAGCTAAAGACTACAGGGTTCGAATTGAATCAAGGGTATGATTAAACATAGAAAAAGAGATTAATATCAACTTAAAACAACAGTTTACCTTCATAAATATATCAAGATCTTCATCAGCTACTATTCCTGCAAGCTTTTCCCTTCTTGCTAGCTCCACTAGCATATCTGTTTTTTTTTTAAGTTTGTTTTTTAAGTGGCAAACTAAGAAATAAGTGCACTGCACACTACACAAACACACACACGGCTTCTTACCATATTTGAATCCTACACCTTGACAACGACCAGCAAACTCGAGATTTTGCCTAACTGTCATCTCTGCCACATGCCAATCCTGTTGGCTGACGTACGCAGACGTCCTAGGCGCAACTATCTCTTTGAGATTGTATCCGTTGTAAGTTATTTTCCCTGATGTCTTTCATTTGCCAAGGAAAAAAATATGTCAAACCGTAAGAAGAATATCTTTACAAAGCAAGCAAGATTCTGTTATCACCCATGTTGTTTGTACCTGAAGAGTGTTTCCAAGGCGTCCAGCTAAAGATAAGAGTAGTGTTGTCTTTCCGGAACTTGGAGGGCCGAGAAGGAGTGTCAATCTACAAAAAGCAAAAGCGAATGAAGAATTAATTGAACAAAACGTATAAAAACTTTTTAAAATGAATGAAAAAAAATGTAACAGAAATAATAAAAATACCTCGAAGGTCTAATGATACCACTGACATTGTCTAAGATGGTTAGTTTGCTTCTTTTCCCACCATACAAACGTATATTCCTTAAAAACGCCTGTAACAGACACAAAAGATGCTCATAACAATTTTTTATTTATTTTTTAATACAAAGAGGTTCCCGTAATCTTCTTAGCCTAAAATCATTTTCCCACACAATAAAAGATGAAAAGAAATGGAGAAATTACTTCTGCCATGTTAATGATGAAATTGGGAATTGTTGGTAACGCTCGACTTCCCACGTGAACGAATGATTCCACCATCAGATTCTGAAACCGAACTTCAATCTTTGGGAATTTCAAATCCACTCTGCCAAAATGTGAAAAAATAATTCAAATTGAAATTTGAGAAGTAAGCAAATTAAAAAGTAAAAAGTAAAAAGTAAAAAGAGAATTACGCGTCGAATCTCTTCCGGACACGAGCGAAGAAGAGTTGAGGATCATGGTCGACGGAATTAACAAGGCGGTCGAGTAGAATACGCTGCTCGCTAGCTTCGAGGTTACCAATGCTGATCTCTTTGTGCTCACCGATGTCATCCCTGAAAATGCCACGGCGGATCCGAGAGTAAGTCGGCAGACGCTGCAACGCCACCCATCGAAGCTCTTCTTCTTCCTCGACTTCGTCTTTCAACGAGCTCGAACGCGAGAATGCGTTCTCCGTCGAGTTCCACATCACAAGACGAGATGAGATTTGCTTTTGCTTTGCTCTCTCTCTCTCTCTCTACTGTTAGTTTAATCTCTCCTCACCCACGAGATAAGTGGTAGGTGAAGGTTGCCATTAATGCACTTGTCTCTCTCTCTCTCTCACATCTGGCCGTTAAAGGTGAAATAACAGTTGAGGAGACGAGAGGCTATTTAATTCTTAGCGGGGAAAAACAATTGAACTTTTTTTTTCTAACATTGATCGTTGTAGGGACAAGTATATAAATGGACCGTCGGATTAGAGTAACTATATAGTAGTATTACTCTACCTATATTTTGATTTTAATTATTAATTTGATTCCAACGACATTCTTCTTTCCCCTCAACGGTTTTTTACTTCTATTTGTTTTATTGCTTAACTAAGACAATGTTTTTCTCGAACGTTTCAAAACCCGATTATTCAGTGTGACTTTTGAAAGTTGAAACTAAAGCGAGGCTGGAATTTCCAAGCGTCATTTTCGGTCTGGTTCTATCATCCGTTTCAAATATTTTTTTAATTAGAAATAGTACGTTTGTAAAAACAACTATAAGAATTATCCTTCAACATATAATTTTACATGTTTTTGAAAAATTCGTGATTATTTGAAATTTTTCTTAGAATTCAACTCTAGAACTCATGATTTATAAAAAATAAGTAAGTTTTGGTCGAGTATTAAACAAAGACGACTTTCACGTTCTATCATTTATGTGTTAGGTTTAGAAATTTCCAATTCACATTTATTACATGATTTTGGACGGTCTGACAGATTTACAAGTTAAGATGAATCAATCTCAATAGATTATTTTAGAACAGTCATACTATTTTAAAACAATCGTACCATCAAATCCATTTACAGTGGACAAGGAAGACAACAACTTTTATGTCTAAACGATAGAGCCCCTCTCCTTGTTGCAGCAACTGAGCTTGTTTCGTTAACGTATATCTCTTGCTAAAATTTTGCAGTTATAATTTAATTTAGTCCCATGCTTTCAAAGTTATCTTTGTCAGCGGTGCTGCATCATCATTGATTGGTGAAGAACTAGTGAGAGATGGTGGTGTACAGCTTCTTTTGACTCTTCTTTCCCATTGCATTTGTGTGGTTCAGCCAAAAACTTCACAACACGAACCAGTTGCAATCATTGTATGGGCCTAGAGTTGCCATCACACTAGTGAGATTCCTTCCCGGCGGACTTGTATCCATCATTCGTGTCTACATGCAATTTGAGCTGACCACAGAGACTCTAAAACTTGTGTGGACTCCAGCAATGGCAGCATTTTTACCTGCACAGATAGAGAGACCATCTCATGAGATCTTTATCGTGAACAACTGAAGGGTTGTGTAATTGAATTGGATGTACCCGAGCAATCTGGTCAGCCAGAAATGAGAGACGAGCCACAAGTTATTTCTTATATATATATTTAAACTGATACATGAATCGGAGCAGTTGTGAAATTTCTTTTGAGTTAATAAACTTTTTAGTTTACGTTTTTGAACGTTTGTCATGTTTCTATGAGCATTAAAATGTCACTGAGATTCCTTGGACTGGTTTTTCTTTGGAGAACTATTTGGCTCAGCCCAAACTGAATCGGACAACTTCTTTCTCTTTGGACAATGTGTCCATTGTTATATGTCCTTCATGAAATAAATACAGGGCGGAAAACCAGGTGGATGCAGGCAGTGGCGGAGCCACCTTCAAGGTAGTGGGGGGGGGGGGCAAGTAACCCCTATGAAATAAATAAAATAAGCATTTAGGCTTGTAACCAGTGTTTTGCTGTGGTAAAGTGGTCGTAACTTCTCTTTTTGACCCCATGTCTTAACTAGATGCAGGAAAGAAGTATAGATGTGATTCAAACTTCCTCCTAGTGGAACCACTGGGTTGTGACTGCCTTTCCCATTATTTTGTGGGTTCAACCCTCTAGGTTTATTCTTGTCAAGGTCATGGCCAGGGTTTCGCCAGCCTTGCAAGTGTAGTTCCATTTACGCCCACTAGGATCGGAGGGGGGCAAGGGGGCGTTTGTGTAACACGTGGAGCTACTTGGTTTTTATTCATGTCATTTCAGAGCGTGACTGGGTGATTGATTGTGATATAGCCATATAGGTCATTTTCTCACTGGTTACTTTCAATCTAGTCTTTAGTGACGACCATATATTCTTTCTACATATGAAACTTAGTGATGGTTTTCTACATATTCTGATTGTTCACCATTGTGCTTCCTTTGCCTTGAAGTTTATACTAGCCAATCCCTTCCTTTTAGAGTTGTATTGTTGTAGAAGAAACTATTAACTGTTAAAATTTATAAATAGGAATAGCTGAAAACCGGGATCGTCTGGGGATATGAAAAATCGTGAAGGTGTTTTGGAAAGATATGCAGCAGTTTAGTTAAAAATGAGATAGACGAAGCAGAGCCGAACCTGTATTTTGGGGGCCCATTCAGAAAAATAAAAACTTAGTTTCTCTGAACAAAAAATTGTTTCACTAGAAACTGAAAAGTCGTTGTAAGCCCGTGACTGAATTAAAAAGAAGATAGTTTTTATTTATTTTAAATTTTGTGTTAAATTTATTATTATCTAAATCCTAAAAATTTAAACACCCACGTCACAGCTTAATATTTTATTCTCATAGATATAACATGATTTTTTTTGTTAACCTTTTTGTACGTTTAGCATTATATAAAATACACAAATATAAACAAAAAAATAGAAATGGGGGCTCCATAGTCCATAAGACGGGCTCTATTAAAATGTTTCAAATGCATGCGTACAACAAGTCTGGCTCTCAAACGAATTGAGGTGTGAATGAAGAGACAAATGGCTTTACTATTGATAATTAACGAGCCTCGACAAAAGAACAAGTGAATTTAGTAAAGAAATGAGTCGAATGTGTGTAAAGTCTATTCTCCCTATTTTCTATCTATTTTCTTGTTTTTATAGATCAAGTCATCTTTTTTAACACTGTATATCCATTGTAAAAAAATTCCATTAGTTTGCATAGTTTCATATTTATAGGATCTGAAGCTCAGACTTTTCAGTATAGAAACATTAAATAAAACCACTAGATCAAAGAGGTTTCCACAGTCCAAATCATTTATTTCATCTGTTTCATTATAAATGTCACTTTTATTTTTTTACGAAAATTAAGAAAATTGTATAATAAATTAATATATCCCAATTTAACGTAAAATTAATTAAATAAAAATAATTTAAATAAAATTTTATTAATTATTCAAAAAAGTAAAAAGTAGATTTAGTGTATTGGAATTGTAGAATGACACTTATTTTGAAAAAAAAAGTAAAGTAAATTGATATTTATTATGAAGCAAAAAGAGTATTTATCTATTTGATTAGATATAAATGACATTTATTTAGGTGGATTTCGATGTTATTAGTCAATGCGGTTTATTACCCTTTGGAATAAGGTTTGAAATTATTAACAATGGTTTTGACCGCATAGGTTTGACCGCGTTATTCTTTTTTTTCTTTTTTCTTTTTTTCTTTTTGATCAAGACCACGTTATTCATTCCGTATATTTTACTTCGTCTTTCAATTCAATAATGATATTCACTATTATATTTCAAAGATCTTAAATTACGCTTTATTGAACTTTAGTTTTTAAGGCAAAATTTACACTAAATTCATACATACACACACATACATATACTACTAAACATTTGCATGTATTTTCGTCATTGTAAATTTTTTATTTGGATACGATTTCATTGTCATTTATATTAATGACTTTTATGTTAGTTGTCATTATTTTTTATGTTAGGCCTTGATTGGCAGAGCAAATGATAAAGCAGTAGCAATATGCTATAGAAGAAGTATGCTGCAAAAACTATATGTTTTGGCTAAATTGTTTAATAGCATGATTGGTAAAGCAGTATGAGTATTCTCTTTAAAATTATTATAAAAATTAATATATAATATATAATATGTTTATTTTTAATGAATATATGTCTAATATATATATATATATAAATATATTAACATATACAATTAAAAAGATATATAATTTATTTATTTATTTGTTTAATCATTTAAAAAATATGTTTATATCAAAAAATATTATTTAAAATAAATTTTATAATTAAAATATATATTTTAAAAAATAATCTTTCACATTTAAAATAAATTAAATTATGTTTTAAATGTGAAATGCCTATTTAAAAAAAATATTTTTGTCGTAAATTAATTTAGAAATCAAGATTTTATTTTCTGGATATAAATTTTATTTTTATGATATTATTAAATAAAATAAATGAATTAATTATATATATTCCTTAATTTGATAAATTGTAAATGCAAATGCTTTTCTAAAAGCTTCATATGAGAGCATTTGACAGAGAGCATTTGGAGAGCATTAACATATAGTAAATGTTCTTTTAAATGCTTTTGTATCAATTATTGATTTGATAATGTAGAGCATAATGCTAATACTAATGCTCTACCAATCAAAGCCTTAGTTGTCATTATTATATGCTGACTTTGTATTAGGTAATCAGTTTTGCTGGATCTTGAACCAAAAAAAAATCCATAATTTTTAATAAAGAAGTCTTACTAAATTCTAGATAATGTCTTACTAAATTCTAGATAATGTCTTACTAAATTCTTTTAACTTAAATACCAAAATTGGTGTGAAACTTTTTGACTACTTTCAATATATTCAAGGTTTGTGAAGACATTCCTTTTATTTGTGTTATATATATAGAGTATATGCTTGGAGAGAAGAAGCCTAAGACAAAAGTTATCCCCACCATTGATTATCTCTCTATCATCAAAGTCTCTCGTCTCAAGAAAATGTCAGTCCAAAAATGCATTTCACCACTTACAACGATTCTCCTACTAGCAACAACGATTCTATACAACAACCAAGTTCATGCAACAAGTCCAATCAAAACCATCGTAGTTTTGGTAATGGAAAATCGATCATTCGATCACATGCTTGGTTGGATGAAAAAACTAAACCCAGAAATCAACGGCGTAGATGGTTCGGAATCGAACCCGGTCTCAGCATCGGACCCTTCTTCAAAGAAAATTCAGTTCGGATCAGGTTCACATTACGTTGATCCGGATCCGGGTCATTCGTTTCAGGCGATAAGGGAACAGATATTCGGGTCGAATGATACATCCAAAGATCCTCCACCGATGAACGGGTTTGTTCAACAAGCATATTCGGAGGACCCCACTGGTAATATGTCTGCAAGTGTTATGAATGGATTCGAACCCGATAAGGTTCCTGTCTACAAGACACTCGTCTCTGAGTTCGCTGTCTTTGATAGGTAATTCTTTTAATGATATAATTTTTTTAGTATTTTCCTTTCTTTGAAAGTATTATTACGTCATAGAATTTTATTGTCGCATCCTTTGTCCTCTTACTGACTCATCTTGACGTTACGTTTTGGGTATATATATTTTATTAACGGCACTGACTGGCCATCTTACTGATTGTTAAAAATGGTTAAAAACAAAAACATATGGTTCCATTAGAATAATTTTCTAAATATTACTTTTTTGTATTTTCATCTCTTTATGGAAGTATTGTTACGTGATATATATACTCTCTCTTTTTTTTTTTGATAAAATACGTGATATATACTCCTGTTTTGGTTAAGTACAGCACGTAATATATTCTTATTGACACTCTTTTGTGTATAACAAACTTTGTGTTAGTAATAAAAATGACTAGTACTAAAAGGCAATAAATCTGAAAATGGTTTTAAACAGATGGTTTGCATCGGTTCCATCATCGACGCAACCAAACCGGATGTTCGTGCACTCAGGCACGTCGGGAGGAGCCACAAGCAACGACCCAAAGTCACTTGCATTAGGTTATCCTCAAAGAACCATTTTCGAAAATCTTGATGAAGCCGATATCTCTTTCGGAATATACTTCCAGAATATTCCGGCGGTATTGTTTTATCGAAACCTAAGGAAACTTAAATACATTCCTAAGTTCCATAGCTATGCCTTATCCTTCAAGGATCATGCAAAGAAAGGAAAGCTCCCTGGTTATGCTGTGATTGAGCAACGTTACATGGATACAAAATTTGAGCCAGCTAATGATGATCATCCATCTCATGACGTCTACCAAGGACAGGTTTCTTTTGGCTCTTATTTAATTCATACAAATATATGTATATATCAATTTTATGTATATAAAGTTAGTATTTAAAATTTTCTAGAAAGATAAGATTTTTTAATTAAAATTATTATTTAAAAGAACAATATCTAAATTAAGAAGAAACGATGTTTTATTATCCATAAATATTGAGATTTTAAAATATAGAACATTTAGAAATTTTCACATTATATTTATTCAAACTTTAGAAATATGTTAATCAGCTATATTAGTATGTAACTTTCCAAAATAAACTAAAGCTCTATGTTGAATATACGATTCCAATTACTAGCAATTTTTATTTTTATTTTATCAAACTTTCGTGGATAAATCACAGTTTTTAATGATTACTTAGAAACATAATGATTTGAATTAATAGTGTATTTCATTTTTCCATAGATAATATAATTTTTAAAATATTTAATACTTATATATATTCACATTATAGTTTATGTAATTTAGAAATATTTTACTAAGTATATGAATTAGCTAATAATAATAGACTAGTAATTTTTATGTTTGGATGTATATGTTTTTTCTTTGACAATGTAAAAATATAAATTTGCATGACATAGACTATAAGCTAGTTATCATAAAATAACTTAATATTTTAGAATTTACAAATGAAGGGCAAATTAAATGTTATTAATGTTCCAATGTTTTTTCTAATGTCCAACAATGTTTCGTTTACACATTTTCAGAAGTTTATAAAGGAAGTGTACGAGACACTAAGAGCGAGCCCACAATGGAACGAAACCTTACTCTTAATCACTTACGACGAGCACGGTGGATATTTCGACCACGTTCCAACACCGGTTCGCAATGTGCCTAGCCCGGACGGTATAGTCGGACCAGAACCATTCCTATTCGAATTCAACCGCTTAGGTATTCGTGTACCAACAATAGCTGTGTCTCCATGGATCGAGAAAGGAACGGTCGTACATGGACCAAACGGGTCACCATTCCCATCATCTGAATATGAGCATTCTTCGATTCCGGCGACTGTAAAGAAACTATTCAATCTATCGACGCCTTTCCTCACAAAAAGAGATGAATGGGCAGGGACGTTTGAGAACATTTTGCAAATCCGGAAAGAGCCTAGAACTGATTGTCCCGAGACGTTACCCGAACCGGTTAAGATAAGAATGACGGAGGCGAATGAGAATGCTAAATTGAGTGAGTTTCAGCAAGAGCTTGTACAACTAGCTGCGGTTCTAAAAGGAGATGATGTACTTACAACATATCCTAAAGAAATAGGAAAAGGAATGACTGTGATTCAAGGGAAGATGTATATGGAAGATGCTGTGAAACGATTCCTAGAGGCTGGTCGTTTAGCTTTAGACATGGGAGCGAATAAAGAAGAGCTTGTTCATATGAAACCTTCCCTTACTGGAAGAAGACATTAATCTCGTTCTCCCCTTAAATTTCTATCATATCTCACCTTTTCCATTGTTACTTATATAAGTCAGACCCCTGGTATTTTACTAATAAAATGTGTTTTAATTGACACTAGAATAAGACCTGCGCAATATGAAAATTATTTAAGAAATGTCGTATGGAAAAATACAATTTATATTCTTGATCGAATTAATATTTTTGACCCTTCAACAATTTTTTTAAATTTTTTTTTGTTAATTACATAATTTGTTTACTGATGAACTGGTCCCATTTTTTAAAATATTTTAAGTCAAAAAATCACTTATCGCATAAGAACCTAACGTTTAAGCCGAAAAATCTCATGTCTACTATTTGGTTACAATGAAACTGCCAGCTCGGTTTTATATCATGATTTAGCAATTCAAAAGTTAATTATGATTATGAAAAGTTTATATTCATGGGTCAATCATATGTATCTTCAATATTTTTTTCATTTTTGTGTCACTATTTTCATCTTGGTTATTGCTCAATATAAATATTGATTTTTGAGTTTATTATCATTTCGTTATTTTGTTTTGGCCTGAGATTTAAAATTTTTTTAAGATTTAAAATTATTTAAGAGATACATACTTAGGTTAAGATCTGCGCCTTGTGCATAATAAATATTCTATATTTATTACTTATTTTATGTTTCTCTGCATATTATGAAATAATAAAATAATATAACAAAGAAATTAGTTACTATTATGTAATAAATTGGCGTGCTCATATAAATCAAACGACCGTTCTTGTTTATTTGCAATCATCTTAGGGTAAATAAATAACAACAATCAATCTTATCTATCATATACGATATATAATTAAATTTAAATGATATTAACATAGATATATAATATATTTTTAATATGGATATTTATTAAATGAGGTTTCTACTCATATGATTTTATGATTATTTGCATATTTATGTAACAAAATTTTACACAAATGTTTTTTTAATGTAGAATGTTTAGTGGTTTCAATAATTTACAATCATTTAAAAAAACAATGAAGATTTCAAAACTAAAATATTAACTTTGCAATATATGTTAAACGCATATATCAAAATATAAGTATGTATTTTCATATGATGTATAGTTTAATTTAAACGATATGAAATATATATATAAACATAAACACCTATTAAACTAAAAATATTTATTCTTAAAATCAAATCATTGTATCTTATTATAGAAAAAAAAATTAAACCTTGATCACAAAAGTTTATGTGAGGCTTTTAACAATTTTAGTAATGTATACTCGTTCTGAAAAATTCAAAATACAACATATACAAAAAAAAATCTAAATTTTTATTATATGATTAATGTAATTGTGTAATTTATTTTAAAAATAAATAATTAAACAAAAATGGTAGAAAATATACAGATTGTTAGCAAATCTTTATTATTTAAAATCATTAATTGCCATATATATCTTAATCACATTAGGTAATTTCGTAGGTTTTATTTAAGGAAAAAATATATAATAATTTCAATTTGATAAATGAATGATCCACAATGGACATACTATATAATATAACATTTTCTAGTAATTTAATTTTGGACTAACAAAATTCTCAATTGATTCTCAAGCCGCCACGTAAGCAAAATTAGCATTCTAATTACGTGACAACTCAGCATGACACTTTTTTAATTAATACAAACTACATATTATAACTTTTTAAATGTTTCTCAATTTGATATATAACTTTTTAAAATTACAACGATTTTAGGATACCAATTCCCATCAAACTTTACAATTTTTTTTTTTGCCGGTACTCTATTGCTTGATTATGGATGAAAGTATTACACTCTCTTGGTTTCAATTTATTTGATGTTTAAAGAATTTTTTTTATTATATAACTAGTAATGATCTCACTATTCTATATAAAAAATCTATTGTCATTGGCATTTGCAAATAATTACATAATACTGTATTTTTTATTGGTTAAATTAATTTTCTTTAATAATATTTTAATGTTACCACCAATGATGGCAAGAGACTGAAGATTCCTTTTGGATCAAGATTGAAGATGTTCCCACAGAGTTCTGGTCAACCCCTACTTTCCAGAGTACTGGAGACGCTATTGGTGAAACTACAGATGTGGATCTTGACTAAGGTAAAATACGGGTGATCATAGATGGACGTAAGGAGTTGTGCTTTAAGACAACAGTGGTTTTCAAAGGTGGAGAATACTATGAGGAAGAGGAGGCTCTAGTCACTTTAAAGTTTGAAAAGCTGTTTGGGTACTGCTCTCTCTGTCTCAGTCTCTGTCATGACTTGGAGCACTGTCCTTTGAATCCAAACCCGGAGAAGAAGAGAGAGAGTAGGGAGGGAGCTTCAGAAAAGACGATCAAGCAAGGAGTTACAAGGGAGTGGTGATTAATGGAGACGGGGGCCATCATGAGAATGAAAAGGATCCAAGGAGATACCAAGGAAAGAGGAAAGGAAAGATGTATGAGGAGCAAGAAATAAAATGGGAAAGGGTGTCAGAACGTGGAAATAAGAAATCATTTTCAAACTGCAACCACAAAAAAAATTGAGGAGGGAAGCTCCAGGAACCGCAACTCCCGATGGGAACAAACAAGACGTCACTCGGAGGAGGTGAGGGGTTGATCATCTTGTGCAACGCGAGGTGAAAGAAGTCAGCCACGAGGGAAAAAATTCTAGTGCGTAGGAACATAGAGGAGCCACGCGAAGAAGGAGAAATTAGGCTTGATGGGAGTGATAGGGGGAGGTTGCAACAAGAAGTGGAGAAGAGTTTGAAGCTAATTACTCCACCAGGACCTGCACATGTGACATCTCCACTCCCCGGTGATCCTGATCAGGTAACGTCAAATCCTGGAGAGTTGGAAAATGGTTTGGATTTGGTTAGTGAGTTTTTCGAAGATGGAACTAATACTCTGGAGAAGGATAAGATCAATGAGGATTTAGATTGGTCTAGGGAGGAGGGAATGGAACTGGGAGAGACCGATCACACTAGGACGGAGACAGATGCAGGTCTGGAACTTGATGAAGAGTTCCAAAATCTCACAGACGGAGAAGGAAAAGATATGGACCAGGTGGAGGCAAAAGAAGTTGTCGAAGAAGATATGGCTAGAGGCATTGCAGAGGGCACAGTGACAGCTGCGGCGGAGAAGAAGCTGGGACTGCGAAAACCTTTGTTCTCAGTTGCAGGTGGAAACGACTCGAAGTTTGTTCAAGTTCTTATGTCACCTCGCAAGTGCGCACCAGCTAAACAGAGTCTCCGCAAGGGAGGAGGCGCCAAGCAAGTGGAAGAGAAGGGTTCCTCACACCCTAAACAGTTACCTAAACCTTAAGTTTTTATGGATCAGCGTGTACCAATAACTATGTTATGGGGATGTTGTTTTTTTTTTAAATTTCTGTTTCTCTTGTTGCTTCAATAAGCTCTATGAGCAGTTTAAGTTTTTAATGGTCTCGTTGGGTTTTAAAAGGGTTTTCAATAAGATGTAGTTTGCTTGTTTCTTAGAACGTATGGAATAAAGATGGTTGTTTTGGTTTTTGGATTTGGTTCATGTTGTTGATGAGAAGTGATCTAAAGGGTCGGGTAATGATGTCTGATGCAGTATCATGTATGTAGCTTGATCTTTCTGGAAGACAAGCAAAGGATCTGGTTCATGTGTGGTTTTTGGTATTGGGAAGTGGCTCAAGACTGAACAGAACGTTCTTGTTGCATGGACCCAAGCGCCGTGGCTGGTCTCTTTAAACCAGTCGCAGACAGTTTATTTGGAGAGGATTCGGGTATTAACTTCGGAAACGAAGAAGAAGATATCGCAACAAGTAAATGTTCACTGGTTTGATAAGACTTATTGCAGTACAAGCCTTGCATAGTTTATATACTGTACGGTTCAGAGTATGAAATTTAAACATACTATACATATAAGTTTAACGTGAAGATACTGGCTCACATATTTGGTTCTCCTATTATGGCTTCTAGTGTCTCGAAGTTATATGGTGCGGTGAAAGTGGCAACAATGTCTATACTGGGAGCAGGGCAAAGGCTTATTATTTTCTTTTTGAGGGCGCCTGCTATAACGGGTGTGTTGAAAGTTTGGTGGTTTATTGGTTTTTGGTGGTTGGGATTTCAAGGTATTATTAAACTCAAATTAGCTAGCTCTTGGGAGCTTTTTTATATTTTTAAATGAGAGTTAGTTGGAATTGTCGAGGTATGGGAAGTAAGTGAACCATAAGCTATCTAAGAGAGATATGACATAAACATAAACCAAATTTTTTATTTTTATCTGAAACAAAGCAAGATTCAGAGTTTGTTCAAGACTTTCAAGCACACTTTGGATTCGATAATTTGGTCACTGTAGATCCAGTGGGAAGGAGTGGTGGTTTAGCGTTTTTTTACAACAATGAGTATCAGAACCAGGTCTTATATTCTAGTAATAGAATGATTGATGTGGAAGCGGTGGCTCTTGGGAAGACGGTTTATCTTACGTTTGTGTATGGTGATCCTGTTCCAAAGTTAAGGGAACAAGTATGGGAACGTTTGACTAGATATGGGCTTTCGAGATCGGAACCCTGGTTCATCTTTGGTGATTTAAATGAGATCACTGGAAATCTTGAAAAGGATGGAAGATCTTTGCGAAGTGTTGATTCTTTTATTCCTTTTAATAATATGATAAGGAATACTGGTTTATTGGAATTTCCGGCTCGGAGAAATAAAATGTCATGGCAAGGGAGAAGAAGAAAAGGAAAAGGGGCAGTGACGATAAGATGTCGTCTAGATCAAGCTTTAGCAAATGAGGAGTGGCATACTCTGTTTCCATGTTCTTATACAGAATATTTAGGGATGGTGGCATCTGATCATCGCCCAGTGGTGGCTTACGTATAAGATAAAGTCACCAGGAGAAAGGGCAATTTCGCTTTGATAAAAGATGGATTGGACAAGAAGGTTTTCTGGAATCAATTACAATGGGCTGGTCAGATTACAGTGAAAGAAGTGAAGTTGAGATAGTGGAAAAAATTAGTATTTGTCGACACGAAATTGCTAAATGGCGAAAAAATAATTCACCTTATGGAAAGGAAAAAATTAATGATTTACAGAAAGCTCCTGAGGAGGTACAAACAGATAATTCTAGGTCTTAGGAGGATATTGTAGAGGTTTCGAGGAAATTGTAAGATGCATATAAAGACGAAGAGGGAGTATTGGCACCAGGAAAGTAGGAATACGTGGTACTCATCTGGGAATCTTAATACAAAAGTCTACCATGCTTTGACTAAGAAACGACGGGTCCGTGATAGGATTGTAGGTTTACATGATGCTGTGGGGGAATTGGATTACAAAGGATATTTCTGTGGAAAACGTGGCAGTAGACTATTTCGAAGAACTTTTTACTACCACTTCTCCAACTGATTTTGATGACTTCCTCACAGAAGTAACACCGTATCACTCCTCAGATGAATCAACGATTGTTGAGAGTAGCAACAGAGAATGAGGTTAGAGAAGCTTTGTTTATGATGCACCCAGAGAAGGCACCAGGACCAGACGGCATGACAACTCTTTTCTATCAACACTCCTGGCATATTATTATAAAGGATTTGGTGGACATGGTGAATAATTTTTTGGTTTCTGAAATACTGGATCTGAGGTTAAATATTACTAATATTTGTATGATCCCAAAGACGGAGATGCCTACAAGAATGACAGAACTGAGGTCAATCAGCCTATGTAATGTTGGGTATAAAATTATCTCGAAGGTTCTGTGTCAGCGATTGAAGATATGCTTACCCTCCCTCATATCAGAGACCCAATCGGCATTTGTGCCAGGAAGGTTGATCTCTGATAATATTCTTATTGCTCATGAAATGTTTCATGGATTAAGGAATAATAAGGCATGACAAAAGAAAATATATAACAATTAAAACGGATATGAGTAAAGCGTATGATAGAGTGAAATGAGATTTTCTCAAGTCTCTATTACAAAAGATGGGCTTTGATCTTTATTGGATTACATTAATGATGGAGTGTATATCATCGGTTCAATATCGGGACCTACTAAATGGTCAACCACGGGTTCTTATCGTTCCACACAGGGGCTTATGACAAGGGGATCCTTTATCACCTTATTTATTTATTCTATGTACTGAGGCTTTAATTGCAAATATTAAAAAGTCGAAAAGATGGAGACACTTAACGGGAATGAAGGTAGCTAGAGCATGTCCATCGATATCTCATTTGCTTTTTGCGGATGATAGCATTTTCTTCTGTAAATCTTAAAAAGAAAAATTTCAAACCATCCTCAGGATTTTAAAGGAATATGAGGTTGTATCAGGTCAGCTTATAAACTTCGATAAGTCCTCGATTCAATTTGGGCACAAAATTGAGGAATCAGCTAGACATGAGATAAGAGATATATTGGGCATCCAAAATCTTGGAGGCATGAGATCCTATCTAGGTCTTCCAGAAAATCTTAGGGGGGGGGGGGTGTGGGGTACGATACAAATTTTTAGCTTTTTGCAGGACCGGCTAAATAATATAGTTAATGGTTGGACTTTCAAGTTTTTTTCACAAGGTGAAGAAAGGAAGTGATTATTAAATCAGTGGTTACGGCATTACCAAACCATGTGATGTCTTGTTATCGTCTACCTAAGGCAACCGCCAAAAAAGTGACGACCGCGGTCGCATAATTCTGGTGGAGTCCAGGGGGAAGGACAAGAGGCATGCACTGGAAATCATAGGAGAAAGTATATCTTGATAAGGAGGATGGAGGACTAGGTTTTAAGGATATCATTGATTTCAACACAGCGATTCTTGGTAAACTATTGTGGCATCTGATTGAGAAGCCAAATACTTTATTTTCCCGAATGTTCAAAGGACGGTATTACAGGAATGCATCACCCC
This sequence comes from Brassica oleracea var. oleracea, assembly GCF_000695525.1. Taxonomy (NCBI): domain Eukaryota; kingdom Viridiplantae; phylum Streptophyta; class Magnoliopsida; order Brassicales; family Brassicaceae; genus Brassica; species Brassica oleracea. The sequence continues at coordinate 43,571,227 of NC_027751.1, read as the reverse complement.
TGAAACCGATTCGTTCATATTCTCCGTCATATGGCTGGCGGAGTATCATTTCTGTTAGATCTCTGGTAAGCAAATGACTGATCAAAAGGGTGGGATCAAGATCATCTATATCTGTATGGAACGATCCATGGCTCCCAATTACTCGCCCGAGACCAGCAAATAAAAATCAACACAATTTCAACCCATGCCTAACAGTAAATTCTCTTATTGATTCTACTTCGCGAACATGGAATTCGCAAGCACTCAGAGCTTTGATGGATCCTCAGGATGTGAAAATTATAGAAAGTATACCACTGGGTAAACCCCAGATAGTGGACAGGGATGGATGTCATTTCACAAATAATGGAAAGTATACGGTTAAATCAGGATATCAGATACAACGAGTTTATCCAGACAGGGACAAACCACCTTTAATGTTTGGACCCACAGTTGATGCTTTGAAGTAGGGGTGGACACTTTACTCGATATCCGAAGTGGCATCCGAACCCGATCCGAAAAACCCGAACCGAAATCCGAACCGAAGTAGCAGAATCCCCGAACGGGTATTGAATTAGGAGAGATTGGATATCCGAACCCGAACGGGTAATATCCGAACCCAAATAGATATCCGAAAATAACGAACATATGTATAATTAACCTTATATTTCTAGTTTACATCTCTCATTTTACATAAAATATTTATATTGATACTACACATATTTTAAGTTCATATGATATACGTAATTGAATGATGCGCTACTCACTTAAAATGCATGTCAAATTTTTTATTTCAAAGATTAACAAAAAGTTACATCCAAAATTTAAAAACAATAACCAAATTAATGTTTTAGTTTCAAAATGTTAAGTCTAAATTTATTAACCGTTCAATCTATCAAAAATAAAAAAATTAGTTAAAGGAAAGTTATATTTTTAAACTACAAAAAATTTGAGAAATGAAAATTTAATTTTGTTTTTTCAAAATCTAAATAACCGAACCCGATCTGAAATAACCGAACCCGAACTAAAAATATCCGAACCCGATCCGAAGTACAGAAATACCCTAACGGGTTCTACACCTCTATACCAAAATACCTGACCCGAACCCGAACGGATATCCGAACGCCCACCCCTACTTTGAAGGCGTCCTGCTGGAAAATACGGTGTCCCCTAAAGTTAAAACATCTTCTATGACAATTGGTAACAGGCTGTATAGCAGTCAAGAAGAATCTGAAAGTGCGAGGAATACAAGGAGACATATGTTGTGCACGTTGTGGAGCGGATGAAGAATCGATCAACCATGTGTTTTTTGAATGTCCTCCAGCATTTCAGGTTTGGGCTCTCTCCAAGATACCATCAAATCCATCTATCTTCCCCACAAGCTCTCTCTTTACAAATATGGATCATCTCTTCTGGAGAGTTTCCCCACCGATGGATGATCATCAATTTGCATGGATACTTTGGTATATTTTGAAAGGAAGGAACAATAAAGTTTTTAGTAATCCGGACATGGATCCAAGGGACACGCTCAAATTGGCAGAAATAGAGTCAATACTTTGGGCTGAAGCACAAGTATTGAACGGAAATAGGATAGTATCCGAGGGCCGAGGTTACGACTCTCCCATCAATCCCAGGGAGATGGTGTTTTACAGATGGTTCCTGGAAGTAGAATGAGATTTTCTCCGGACAAGGGTGTCTGAGTACTTTAGAAGGATTTAATGGGCTGTTGAGAGCAAGGAATGTCCGAGCTTGTTTATCTCCTCTACATGCGGATATAGAACCACTACTCTGGGCAATGGAATGCATGAAAAACATACGCCAATTCAAGGTTACGTTTGCAACGGATTGTTCTCAGTTGGTGAAGATGATTTCAGAACCTAAAGAATGACTAGCATTTACAAATTATATGGAAGATATTAAGATCCTGAAAGAAGGTTTCACATGATCAGAGATTATCTATATACCAAGGACACAAAATTCAAGAGCAGATAGCCTAGCACGCAGTGTCAGGAAGCAACCGTCTTTCGTCGTTCACATGGATCAAGATCTGTTGGGATGGTTCACAGAGTCAGTATGAGTCTGTAATTGATGACAGAAAAATATATTTAATGTTACCAATAATATTTTAATAAAAATGTATATTTTCTTTTAATATGTGTGCACTAATCTTAAAAATCAACTAAAATGAAATAGGTGAATTATATTTTAAAGCTCAGATAAGTGACATTGCATAATTGTGGAACAGAAAAAAAAAGTGGAGTAGCTTAAAAGAGAAATTTTCAAAAAGACCTAAAATTTGTTTTAAATGAAAAAAAAAGATTTTCAAAAAGAATAGTTTAACTTTTTCTATATAAAACACTCATGTAGATAAATTATTTTTACTTTTATTCAATTAAAAGTAATATTAATAGGTTGTCAAACTACAACTAACATCTTATGAACAAACGCAAGGCTAGAAAATACATTTATGATTATAATCTTGCAAAATCCAAAGCTCATAAAGTGGTTTATACTACATAAGTTGATCTTATAATTAAAATTTAAAAAATTAAGAAAATATGATTAAAATTAGCATAAATCATCTAACAATGAAATATGTAAATTATAATGTAATAAAATTGATTAAAATGGTTATTACTGGAAAATATTTGATATATATATAATTCAAGGTTAGGCGTTTTAATGTAAAATCTACATAAAATTTATTGGGCATTGACAAAGAAAAACCAAAATAAAAACAATTAGACATCACACCCTAACTGGTAGAGGAAAAAAAAGAGATTCATAGTTTCAAAAGATCAGCAATTATCTTTCAAAAACACATATAAATATGAGAAACTCTATTTTTTTTATTGTTTTATCTTATCTTAGAACAAGAAGGAAACATATAGTCAATACCAACTTAAACAATTTTCATCGTTCATATCACTACCTCAACTTTGATACCATGTCGACTTCATCTTAAACTATTTTTTTCAAATAAATTAACTGAACTATAAAACTTCAGTCAAAATAATATTGGTTAACCACGCTGAGCCAAATAGCACATATACACTTTCTCATTTGCTAGTTGACATGGGTAATTTTTTTTCTTTTGCAAAAATTACCCAAAAACCGAAAAATGTACCCAAAATTTTGAAAAAAATTCTAAAACCCGGAAAACCTAAAAAAAAACTTAAAATTAAAAAATAAACAAACAAATCTGAAGACCTAACCAATAACCCGAGAAAAACTGTAAATACACGAAAAATCAAAAATGTACTCCAAACCTCAAGAAATCTATGAATACCCAAAATTCAAGAAATCTGTAAATTTTAAAAAAATCCCAAATATTTTTGGGATGTTGGATATTTATAGTCTGTCACAGATTTTGGTTATATTTTGATTGTATATTTTTGGTACTAATTATTTTGTTTTGAGATATATGCAGGGGCGGACGAACTTTGTTGACTATGGGGGCACGTGCCCCCTACTACTTAAAATTTTTTTGTATATATGATAATAGAATATATTCGTGCATATGTAAAATTGCAGGAGAAGTAAGAAATCTAGAACACAATTATTATAGGTCTAATGTAGCCCAATATAAAAAGAAGCATAATTTTAGTTTTAAAAAGCCCAATCAGAAACTAAAGAATGGTACCACTTTTTATAATGAGAGTTTTTAATTGGCGAAATTTTATATTTACCACTTTCATGGTACCACTTTTTATCTTTACCACAATTAAATGAATATTTTCAAAAATACATTTTGGTTAAGTGGCAAAAGCAAAGACCGGTCATCATCAAGAAAAAGAGGACGGGATTCATCCTAGTGTTCAAGCTCGAACCTCTACCACTACTAAGATTGCATCAAAAACGCTAAGAATTTGTCCATTTAGATAGCATGGTGATGGAGAAGTTGTCGCCATGTTGTATTTATGTTCATTTATTCTGGTGATTTATATAAACCAGAAGAGTGTAGCTAAACAGTTTCTTCTTCTTTATTTTTTTGCCAAAACTTGTACAGTTTTTAATATGGCAACGCTTAAAGCTTTTGGAAATCTAACCCCTGAATTGGGTTTGTGATTTCGTTTTAAAGATGAGTTCTCAAGTTGTCATGGTACAAAGAAACAAAGCAAGAACCTTACTGATATAACTTCATGAAAAGAAAACTCCTCTTATCGGAAATTGACTCCCTTTGTTCTAAGTTCCTACGGAAAGGAAAACTGGATGGCAATGGGGCCTCCAAAGTTGCTTGGGACAAGATCTGTGCTCCAAAAACATGAAGGAGGTTTGGGGTTTGAAGAACTGGGTCTCTTGGAACACGACATCTGCGATAATGCTGATCTGGCTACTTTTCTTCAAGCAAGACTCTATTTGGGCTACTTGGTATCTCACAGAAGTCCTAGATGGTGATATCAACAACTTCTGGGTCATCAACACCAAACAGAAGAACTCTTGGCTTGCTAACTACTTACTGTTACAGTGCGGCACCGTCTTTGATTGGATCAAACAGGTTGTGGGAAATGGCAAAACTTGCTATTTCTGGTCGAGTAAGTGGTCACCTTTTGGAAACATCTCAAAAAACCTTCGAGGCGAAAGCTCTCACACCACTGGCATTCCGGCGACGACGACCTTGGCGGAAATATGGGAGTCAGGCAATTAGAAACTACCACCTGCGAGATCAGAAACACAGGTTAAAATTCTATCATATTTCGCTACCTTATCGCTCACCAACGACATGGATAGGTTAGAATGGATGCATGATGGAAAAAAATCGAATGTCTACTCAACAAAGGCAATCTATAACCTGTTGCGTGTGAGGCAACAACGAGTCCCTTGGTGTAAGGAGATCTGGTTCTCGAAGGGAATTCCACGTCACAAATTCTTGCCATGTGTTCGTTTTTGACAGATGCCCTACCAAAAACAGAATGGTGGACTGGGGAATTGAGACTGATCCAACTTGCATCCTCTGTAATTCGTATCTTGAATCAAGGGACCATTTGTTCTACGCTTGCTCTTACTCTTGGGAGGTTTGGCACTCGATCGCAGGAAGAGTGGGTTTCTCTACACCAAGAAATTGGAATGTATTACTCGGTGATCTGGAAAGGCTGAAATCACCGCAACACATCAGATTACTAATGCTTTTGGCTTGGCAGGCTACTATTTACTGCATTTGGGGGAAAAAAAACGGTCGACCCCCCATAAACAGATTCAGACACCCATCAGCTATCATCAAGGAAATTGATAAAACCATCAAGTTAAGGATTGCGGCAATTCGAATTGAAGATCCACAATTCTCTTCATCTTTGTTCCAAGCATGGCCCCACTGATCTCTCTCAATCTTCCGTCTTCTTTCTGCTAGCTAACTAGTTTGCTTGGGCAAGTAAACTTTTAGTTGGGCTGCTACTAATAGCTTCAGGTTCGGTTCTTTGCAAGGCATTTGCCACTAAGCCAGGCTTTGTAAACTTTTTAGTAGAATATAATCTAGCAAAAAAAAGAAAAACTCCTCTTATGATATAAGAATCTTACTGATGATATAACACATTCTTCATAGACGAGAGAGCTATAAAAAATGAAAACTATACAAAATGAATCATTCTTCTCATGAATTAAATAGAAGTTCGTAACAGTAACGGTTGTTAAATAGGGTAAAAGGAAAACAAAGTTGAAATTGGATTTTGGAATTAAGGTTTATAGATTTGAAATTGGGATGGACGGGCCATCACCGAGTTTGAATTTGAGAGGTGGAGGACAAGAGCTGTGTGACGTCGATGGTCAATTTCACACTGGCAATTTGCTTTGGATTGGATAAGGTATAAATCTAATAAAAATAAAAATAATCAGTGTAGAAGTATCCGTCTTGATTGCTTTGCTCTTCGATTGATCTAACCCAATCTATAATTCTCTCTTTGTTCTCTCTCCCAGGTACTCTCACGTATGGTCAGTTCGCGACTCCAGTCACTAGTGTGTTTGCTAAGAACAGAGAAAGCTAAAAGAAGAACCCAAGACAAGCAAGTTTTAGAGGTCTCCTCTGACCTTGGGTATATCTCCTTCAGAATCAGAACCTGGTAAATTAGTAATTCTCTATCTCTCTTTATTGTTTTACATAAGCTTTTTCTCTTGTAACAATGGTGGATTTTATTCCGTTACAGAGAAGAAGTGATACGCCCAAAATAAGGATCACTCTTTCGGTAAGGTTGATATGAACTCAGATCCGAGAGGATTGAGAACTGATGGATCGAGGGGTGACACTAAGGGTTGCGGAATAGCCCAAAGATACTACCAGACTTCGATCGTTGCCGGATGTGACGCACCGGTCCAACAAAAGAAGGATCGAAACTTGGAGATAACCTCACCAAGAAACTAAGAAGTGTTCTAAACAAAGAACAATGAGAGAAACTCATAAAAAGGGAAAACAATCTGTTTTATTTCGTGGCTCTAAGGCCTTATTTATAGGATTACAAGTTGTAGAGATCCAAAGAAAAATGTGCTAAAAACAAGACATTGGAAATAGAAACAAAGACTTGACTAAATAAAGTCTTTGACTGAAACTTGGA
>NC_027751.1:43525062-43561672 GCF_000695525.1 Brassica oleracea var. oleracea | reverse complement strand
TTTATCGGTTTCTCCATTTGGCCCAAACAAGTTCGTTTTTGTATCTTTTTGAAACCATCAAGCCCAATGCTTTCTTGAACATTTAGAACATGAATAATAACCTTTGTCATGATTGAATTGACCGTTGGTTCATCAGAAAGAAGGTTAGCCATTTCGAGCTTCTCGGGTGGTCTGAATTCGCGAGAACTGAAGATCACCTGATTTGTAAATAGCATAACTATCACATATGAACTCCGTTTGATCTGATTCTTCTTCAAGGAGCTCCGTAATTGAGTTGAGAACATTCTCCAAGTGATTTCATGCGTAGAAGCCTCGTGGTTTGGAAGATATGAGTCAAACAATGAACATATATCTTTACTGCTTTCCATGATCAAGCCATGCATGTCTGTTTTGCCCGGTGCGCTACCCCACGGCACATCAAGAAGCAAGTCGTTGGAAGAAGAAGATCAGGTTGTTACGGTCAAACCTTCTCCTCTGACTTTATAGGTAAGTTAGTCAGCTCGACTTTGGGTCAGCTTCCAATTCGCCGAGGCCCAATTACTAACCGCTTATGTGTTCTCTTGTTAGGTTTCAGCTGGGCCTAAGCTCATATCAGATTATTCAGCTAAATCACACACCAAACCTCACAATCTCCACCTTGGTGTGAGACACCACTGATGACTGTGAACCCTAGCTCAACATTGTCTTCAATCTCTGACAACGCTTCTTGCATGTATTTCGAGTTTCCAGATCCTGGTTCAAGCTTTGTTTGTCCTCACTTCAAGCTAGGTTACTTATTCTTACTAATCAGACCATCTCCCTTTGTCTCTCTGTCTTCTGAGACTCACTCCGCCTTCTTCATCGTCCTCTCAGTTTCAAAGACGACGATCTTCTTTTCTCAAGCTTCAAGCACCTTCAGACGAGTTAAACACCCGCTGAACTTTTCTTTTGGTAAGGTCTTAGCCAACATATCATCTGCTATTATCTCTCGTATGAAGTTGTACATCACTGCAATGTGTTTAGTTCTTTCCATGTAGAGGAAGTTCTTGGCTAGATATATCACAGTTTACCTCCACCACTCATGTACTTAGTTTTAACTCTTCACAAATGCCTCTTAACCAAATTCATCTTTGATTGCATCGGATAACGACATGTACTCCGCTTCGGTGGTTGATAAGGCGACAATCTTTTGCGACGAAGACCTCAAACTCACTGTGTTTCCTTCTACAATGAATACATAACCTGCAATTTATCTTTTCTTATCTAATTATGCAGCGTAATCCGAGTCACAGTATCCTCTGACTTTAAAATTCTCCTTCTTCGTAAAAGTTAAGTTTAAATCCAATGCTCTTTTAATATACAAAATTATCCATTTGACTGCTAACTAATGATCTCTGCCAGGTTTACTCATGTATCTACATACCATTCCAACAACATATGTAAGGTCTTGCCTAGAACCCACCATTGTGTACATGAGGCTTCCAACCGCACTGGTGTAAGGTAATTTTTCCATCTCCTTAGCTTGCTAACTCCTCGTCTTTAGTTAGGGCCTTTAGCTTAAACTGTGAACCAAGCAGTGTACACACTGCTTTGAATTTCCACATTCCAAAAGTTTTCAAAACTTTAGCTAAGTACTCATTCTATGATAGAACCAAAGATGATTTGGTTCTATATTGTAGTATATCTATCCCTAGAATCTTCTTAGCATGACCTGAGTCTTTCATCTAGAACTTTTCACTCAATTGATCCTTTAGCTTCTGAATTGTGCCCATCTGCGTGGCTGCTACAGCATATCATCAACTGAATCAATATGTATACCATATCCTCCACCGTCAATCCCTTTAGATACACATAGGGATCATATTCACTTCTCTTATACTTATGCTTCATCATGAATGCGCCAAACCTATGATTCCATTCCCTTGGTGGCTGTTACAACCCGTATAGTGATTTTTAATAGAAAAACCCAACTTTTCTTTTTCCTTATGAACATATCCCTCTGGCTGCTCCATGTATATAGTTTCCTTCAATACCCTGTGTAGAAACGCCATCTTCTCGTCAAGCTGCTCATGTTCTAAATCGTAGTTTACCACTGCTGATATCAGTATGCGAACAGAAACATGTTTGACCACGGGTGCAACAACATCATTATAATCAATTCCCTCTATTTTCGCATATCCTTTAGCCGCCAGCCTAGCTTTGTATCTAGGTGGTTCAACTCCTGGGATTTCAGGTTTCAGTTTGTAAATCCACTTACACCCGATGAATTTATGATCCTTAGGTCTCTTTGCATATTCCCAAGTTTGATTTTTCTCCAAAGATACGCTTTCTGAAACGTCGACCGATTATTCTATTGGACTATCGATCGACGCTCTTGGTCAAGCGTTAATGCACGGGTTGAATGTGCTCACTAATCTCACTTGATCAGCTCTCGCCTTACTCTTAGCAAGTCTTAGCTCAGTTAGGATGGTTTCAGGGTGAGATGCAAGCTATCGCTTATGTCTACAACTCTTAGGGCAAGTTCTAGGTAGCTAATCTAGAATCATGCATTAATGACAATCCTAAAGATGAATATCACAACTTAGCAATCTATAGTTGGGGCTAATCCCCCATAACCTATTTAAACCCTAAATCTAACAAAGAGAACTACTCAGACATGACCAAGCAATTCATAACATCAATTAGGTATGAAAACTGCATTAGATAAATAGATATATATTAATAGAGTTCCATTCACAAAAATCTTTGGATCTTCTCTCCAATCTACTAAAAATCCTAAAAACCTTTTGCTGTGAAATCAGTAAAACAAGAAAGCACACTTTGCCTCTAACATGTTGACAAAACTTATATAATTAGGTTAAAACTCTTCAGGGGTAATCTTGTAAATAGGTGAAGAATTGGGCTCTAAGGCGGCTGAGACCAAACGTGCTTTCTACGCGCTTCGATGTTGATCGATGTCAAGATGTGAACATCGATCGATTATTCTTCATCAATTTCGACCGATGGTTGTGCTCGATGGTCATCTCGGGTGCTTACTCCAACTATCTCCAAAATGCTTCAAAATCATCACTTTCCTCCAAATCACTCCTGATCGTATAAATATACTAAATAAACTCTATAATATAATAATTAGTAGTTAAAACACTTATAAACCATGGAAAAAATGGGTCAAATCCATGGTCTATCACGTAGGCCAAGAAATCAGCATCTTCGAACTTTGATGGAGGTTTTGTGGTCCTCATTTCCCTGTCTCTAGCTAATAAGTATGTTCCCAAGTACTGAGTCTGATGGTCTCATTTCTCTTAATCTGTTTCCGATTCAAGTTCTGATTATGTACCGTTATGCATGTTCCTCGTGTTGTCTCGGACATGTGAAGACTCTGCCTCATCAACTCCACCTGAATTTGAACGCCCCCTTCAAATTCTTCTAACTCACTCCTAAAGTTCACTTTCTTCTTATCTCTTTTAGTCTCTGGTTCCTTATGCAACACTTTCTGATCCTCTTCCTTCTCAAGATCCTTAAAGAACCTTTCCTCGTTGAACACTACATCCTTGCTGATGACAACCTTCTGTTCCTTTAAAAGCCACACTCGATATCCCTTAGTACCCTGTGCATACCCCAAGAAGATCCCTCTCGCTTCCCTTGTACTTATAGTCTCTTTAACCTTATGAACATATGCAATGCAACCGAATCTCTCCAGATGACCATATTCTGGATCACAGCTTGTCTATTTAGCTTCTCGAATCTCAAACTCAATTGATGCGTTTGGTGACCTATTAATTACGTATAATGCAGTTGACGCTGCCTCTTCCCAATAAGTTTCTTCTAGACCAGTCTCACTTACCATTGCCCTCACCTTATCCATTATGGTCCGATTCATACTCTCGGAGAAACAATTTTGTTGTGGTGTGTAAAGACAAGTCGTATGCCGTTTGATTCATTTTTCTCTGCACAACGCGTCCATCTTCTGGTTGCCAAACTCCAACCCATTTTCAGTCCTTATACACTTTATTCTTTTTCCAGTCTGGTTCTCTACCAATAGCTTCCATTATGTAAAACAATTGAGAACTTCATCTTTAGTTTTTAGAAAATATATCCAAACTTTCTTGGAGTAATCATCAGTTAAAGTTAAGGAGTAATGAGCCCCTGATAAGCTCGGTGTTGTTGTTGGAGAACCCCAAAGGTACGAGTGTATGTACTCTAACACTCCTTTGGTAGTGTGTTTGGCTTTGGGAAAACTCTACTTGTGAGATTCTCCCATTGTACACGCCTCTCAAAATTCTAACTTCCCAACTTCTTCCTTCTTCACATATCCTCTCCTTACCAATGCTTCCCTTGATCTGATGTTCATGTGAGCCATCTGTCAGTGATATCAACGATTTCCTTTACTGTGTTAACCTCAGCCTTTATGACATTTCCTTGAGGATAGTACATGCATATTTTTCCGATATCACCTTCTTATCTCCTTTGTAGAAGTGAATCATGTAATTCTTTCCTCTGTATCTACAACCTGACTGTTCTAGTTGGCCATAGCAAATGAGGTTCCTTCCCATTTCCGGTATATATCTGACGTTGCTCAGAGTAACTACTGACCCATCTTGGTTTTGTATGATAACTTTTCCCATACCACGAACCATACAATAGGTGTCGTTGTCCATCATAACTTTGTTTCCATCAAAATGTCTGGAAGAAGACATAAGTGAAAAGGTTCCATTAGAACAAAATAAATATAATGATCCATATAACGAGAAGGAAACAAAAAAAAGAGATTTCTATCAACTACGCCATAGATGAAAAATTATGGATACGAAATAAGATAAAAGATGTTGATGGAATGTTTCTTTTTCTGTGTCCAAAGAAATAGATCACGAAAGTGATAATCCATATCCAAGGTCCATTTTGGAATGTCATTAAAGACATGACTGGGAGATGTGGAAGATGGCCATACAAAATGAGTTACACTCCCTGAATAAAAGGAATGTCTTTGGACCTATAGTTATAAAAACTGAGAATGTAAATATAGTTGGGTACAAGTGGGTATTCGTGAGAAAGGGAAATGAGAAGAATGAGGTAACACGATATGAAGCCCAACTCGTTGCCCAAGGTTTTTCTCAGAGACTGGAAATTGATTTTGAGGTAACGTATTCCCCGGTAATGGATGCAATTACATTTAGATTTTTGATAAGCCTAGCAACATCTAAAAATCTTGAAATGCATTTAATGGATATTGTGATTGCATATTTTTATGGATCATTGGATAATGATATATATATATATATATATGTGTGTGTGTGTTTGTGTGTGTGTGAAAATCCCTGAGGGATTGAAAATTTCATAAGCATTAAGAACAAAATCTAGAGATATTTGTTAGAGATATTTGTTCGGTCAAGTTACAACAACCACTTTACGGATTAAAGCAATCCAGATGCGTGTGGTACAATCGCTTAAGTAAATATTTACTGAGAAAGGTATATGTGAATAATGTGACATGTCCATGCGTTTTTTTGTTAAAAAATCATGATCAGTGATGTATGTGTAGAGGAACTGAACATAATTGAAACTCAAAAGAAGGTTGATGATGCACAGACTCATATGAAACAAGAGTTTGAAATGAAAGATCTCAGATAGACAAAATTTTGTTTTGGACTCTAGATAGAGCATTTTTTAGAAGGAATATTTGTGCATCAGTCAAATTATACGAAAAAGATATTGAAACACTTTTATATGGACAAAACGAGTCCTTTGCGTACTGCAGTGGTTAATAGATCTCTCGATGCTAAGAAAGATCCTTTTAAGACCTGTGAAGATAACGAAGATATATGAGGTACAGAAGTACCTTATATGAGCGCTATCGGTGGGATTTTATATCTTGAAAAATTGTAGTAGCCGAAAATTGTTTTAGCTACTAACTTACTTGCAAGATATATTTTTTCTCCTAATCGCAGGCAATAGAACGACATAAAGCACATATTTTGTTTTCTCTCCGAGGTACAGTTGATTTAGATTGATTTAGATGGATTTATCCAAGAAACTCCGAGTTTGGAAGAGTTGGTTTTGCAGATGCATGATACTTATCAGATCCTCATAAAGTCCGATTGCAAACCGGCTATGGTTGTACTGTTTGTTGATCCGCGATCTCTTGGTGTTCCTAGAAACAAACTCTGGTTGCGACTTCTTCAAATCATGCATAATCTACTGCGCTTCCCGAAGCATGTCAAGAATGTGTATGGCTTAGGTCAAAAAGTCATCACATACAGGAAGCAAATGGAATGGTTACTAAGAAAGAGACAACAAAAATATTTTAAGACAACTCGGTTTCTGTTGCTCAACTCAAAGAAGGTTATATTAAGAGCAATAGAGTAAATAATATTCCTCCAAGATTTTATTCATGCATATGAGAGCTTGAGAAAAATCAAGATTTAGACATCGAGTATGTACGGTCATGTAACAATCCGTGTGTCTTGCTCACAAAGACTGTTCCCACTACAACATTCCGAAACACGTCTATGATATCGGAATGCGTCATTTACGTGACATACGAAGGGAAAACTATATTCATTATTCTTAGGAGGGGATTACGTCAATGTAATCTTTTTCTCTCATGATGGTTTTTATCCCATCAAATTTTTTCATGACTAGGTTTTTAACAAGGCAGTACGTAGTAGAAGATGGATAATCAAAGGCGAGTATTAAAATCCAAATGACACTTGTCATACTCTTACACTATCATCAACAACAACACATGTCTTTATATCTCTTAAAAAGACTGCAATATTTATTGTACTATAAATAGTACATGAAAAATGAAACATACAACAGAGCCATCTCCTTCCATGCTCCTATGGCAGAGCCAACTTTCTATGGGCCTCTTAAATTCCATATGCCCTTATGACTCTCATGAAACATGAATATCCGATTTTATCATTTTTTATTTTTTAAAATTATTTAAAAAAAGTAAAATTGAAAAAAATTCAAATTGAAAAAATTGAAAAAATATTAAAATTTCAAAATTTAAAATTTTCAAAATTTCAGATTTTTAAAATTTCAAAATTTAATTATTGACGTACAACTGTCGAACTATGTTATACTGATATAGCTTTGTTATAGTGAGTACTGCTGAGTTAATTATACTAAGTTTTACTAATAATACTGAGTACTACTGAGTTAGTTATACCGAATTTGGCTGAGTTATACTCCCTCTGGATACAAATGTAAGACTTTTAAGATTGTTCACACATTAAGAAAAATTAAATATTTAGTTTTATCTATTACTTTTTGGTTTTACTTTTAGTTAATTCATATTTTAGTTTTAAAAAAATACATTAATTAAAAGATAGAACATCATACATTTATATACAAAGAAAAAAACTAAAACATCATATATTTGTATCCGGAGGGAGTACTGATTATACTGCTGAGTTAGTTATATCGAGTTCGACTGAGTTATTCCGAGTTCAGTTGAATTATAATGATTATACTGGGTAATACTAGTACTACTCAATTATTTTTAGCAAATTCGAATGAGTTAGTATCGAGTTATACTGAATTCATATATGAAGATGCAATAAAATAGAAAACACAAAAAAAAATCCTTGCAGGGGAGAACAACAAAAACCCTAAATAATAGAAAACTCAGAAATATCATTAACAACCCTAAACCGAAAAAAACCAGAATAATAAGAACCATAAAATCAAATAATACCCAAATTTTGCTTTACCAACCTTAAATCGCTAAATCTATAACAAGAAGAATCATCAATCAAAAACTCAAGCGTTCTTCAGCCGTCAATTCAGGTTGAGCCGCCGCAATTTCTCTTTATGTGGAGCCATGGTTGATGATGTCATTACCTCAGACTGAACCACCATAGGTGATGTTCTCTGTTATTATTATCCATCATAAAAGAAGAAGAAAGAAAAACAAAATATAATAAAAATGTTTAAAATAAAAAAAGGTTTAAAATCGTGGAAGGTAATAGAAGGAGAGAAGAAAAGAGAAGAAGCACCGCAAAAAAAGGAAATAAAAAATCTTATATATATAAAGTTGGTTTGTGCTTTGACCACAACCTTCCACGTCATCAAAGAGGATGGGGCGCTTTTGGACACGTCAGCACTCAACCAAAAGCTCTTTTTTAACGTTTGTTTCTTCATCATCTTTGGGCTTTGTTTAATAGCGGGCCATGAAGACCTAAACTTTCATCCTTTCTCGTCTCCGCTTCATCTTCCAGGCACTATTACGGAAAGCTAACCCTACTTCATACCACCTCCAAATCACCGGAACTTTAACGCCTCATATTGCCGTTCAGTTCATGCAATTATGACTGTTATTAACAACATCGCACGTCTCATTCAATTTCATCCTTCTTCCTCCATGGTTCCTCAATCTCTCCACCATAACAGCCTTACCTTTTCCTTCATCCTCTCCCTCTCGACATATTCTTCCGTACCGTCGCTGACATAACACCAAAGCAGGATCTGTAACACCAGCAAGTAAGAATTATTCGAATCATAAAGTAGAATCCTCTCTTCTTTGATTATGGTGGTTTGATCAAGAACAATCTGACACTTTGTTACTAGCCAAACACTCTTGCTTTTGCGGCCGCTTCATCTTCTATACAGCTGCGGCCAGGTCGTTCCACTAAATAAAAAATTGGGGAAAGATGGTCGTGTTTGTACCAAAACTGTGAAGAAATCTTCATGCAAGGTTATTGTTTTTTGTAATCCTTATGTTTTTTTTTGTGTGTTTGTTCTTTGAAGATGTAATGTTTCTTTACAACTTGATTTTGACATGTCTGTGATCATGCTGATGCAATTATCTCACTGTAGAACGATGGGAACCGAACGATAGGAACCACACCAAAGATGGGATCCAGATTGTGCTGATGGGAACGATAGTGGGAACGAAAAGCAGTGCGAATGAACTTTCTCAAGGTATTGAGTCAGAGAGAGCCGTACTGCTTAGAAAAGGCGAGAATCATTTTGGGTCGTAACAGTAGTTAAATTCTGTAAAATAATAAAAACGAAGTAAATTCGTAGCTAATGTACGACCTATTTACGTGGAAACTTTACGAGGAAATGACGAGAAAAAATAAACGAGTATTTTACGAGAAAACATTTACGAGGAAATGACGAGGAAAGATAAACGAGTATTTTACGAGGAAATACTTTCGTGGTATGTATTTTGCGAGGAAACACTTTTGAGGTATTTACGTGTAGTTTACGAGGAACACGTTTCGAGGTATTTACGAGGAAATATAGCGGCTTCCTTACGTGGAATATTTACGTGGTCTTTACGACGAAATGATGTACTTCGTCTTTACGACGAAATATTTTCCTCGCTAAGTTACGAAGAATTGGCGAAGAAATATGTATTACGACGGATGAGTAACGAGAAAACGTGTTTCCTCGCTAATTCCTCGTAAAGCCTCTTTTACGACGAACTCACGAGGAAAACCGCCTTCGTTAAGCTTATGTTTTCTTGTAGTGTAAACTACATGCAGCTTTCGCTTCTTAATATAAAATTTATTAATTCTTATGCAATATAATTTTTTATATTATGTACATTATTTTTTTATTGGTTGATATGTGATTTGTTAGATAGTTAATGATGTTTTTGTCAAGTTAAATATTTTATTAAAACTGTGTATTAAAAATAAGGTATATAATAGAAAACTGATGGAGTACAGACTATTCCGATTAAAAAGCGGTCCATATAAAAAAGAATTTTAACGTTAAGACTTCTCAACTAAGTTTGTTTTGGGTAAAAACTCTCAAACTAATGAATTAAACCCTAACATGTTATAATTATCATTACTATCGGTAAATCTTTAGTTTAGGGGTTTCCACGTTAAGTAAACATAGTTGAAGGGTTTTGCCATTAAAAATCAAAAAAATCAAAAAAAAAATCAAAATTTATAATATTATCTAAAAATTAGTAACTTAAATTTTTAAAATTAGCATTTTAATTTTTTTTGTAATTATATGAGTTTGATGTGTTTTTAAGATCAACATTATATATATATATATATTAAAAATGTACAAACCCAAAAAATATAATAAAAATTATCTAAAGATTTACCTGTAATAAAATTACTAAAAAAATTAAAAATTTAAAAAACAAGAAAATATAATAAAAATTATATCTTATCTAATAAAAATGTAATAATACATCTTTAGATAATTTTTATTATATTTTCTGGGTTTTTACATTTTTAATTTATACAGATATAATGTTGATGTTCAAAACACATCAAACTCATATATTTACAAAAAAAAAAGAAATTAAAAATGCTAATTTTGAAAATTTAAGTTACTAATTTTTAGATAATGTTACAAAATTTTGATTTTATTTTATTTTTAATGGTAAAACCCTCAACTATATTTACTTAATGTAGAAACCGCTAAACTAAAAATTTATCGGTAGTAATGGTAATTATGACCTTATAGGATTTAATTCATTAAATAAAGTTAGTTTGAGGGTTTTTTCGTTAAATACTTAGTTTTTGAAAATTTTATCCAAAACAAACTCCAAAGGTTTTAACGTTAAAAATCTACATAAAAACTCTTATAGATTAGAAAAGTCATTAAATTCAAACTTATTATGACAATTCTCTTTTCGGCCAAAACCTTTTACTTTTCTTCCGTAAAAGTAATGGGAAACATATAATTTACTAAGTTTCCCATCATTAGTCTTGGGGAAGAATCATAATTGTCTCACATAAAAGATCCCCGGTCGTGATTCCAGTGAGTGAAATCATTATGGTATATCCTAATAACATCATCGCGCATCACTTCTACATTATTAATTTTGAAATGTGTGGATATGTAATATTTAACATGCTTACATGCATATCTAACTTTAGTCAGTATTTTAACTACTTGGTGTATAACGAGGATGCCGTGTATCTTTCCGGATATATATATGTACCCGCTCATTTTGTTGGATACATGGTGTAAACA
Source organism: Brassica oleracea var. oleracea (assembly GCF_000695525.1). NCBI lineage: Eukaryota > Viridiplantae > Streptophyta > Magnoliopsida > Brassicales > Brassicaceae > Brassica > Brassica oleracea. The sequence continues at coordinate 43,550,737 of NC_027751.1, read as the reverse complement.
TGGTTGAAAAATGAAAACAAAACGAGTTATTTATCAATCATCCAAACAAAGAAAAAACCGTATGCATCGTTTGTAAATCCGCTCACCCGGCAAACTGGAGAACGCGGGTTTAGAGACACATGTTTAAAAGTACAAAGTAGAAATAACATGTCTTTCACCTAATGATATTTACACTTTTAATCTCATGATAATCGCATATAATTCAATATCAGTAAAAAAAATATGCGATTATCACGAGATTAATATCACCTTTGGGAATGTTATCACGCTAAATAATACCATATCAGTAAAAAAAAAAGAAAGATATATCCTAAAGTTAAAAATAATCAAAATGATTAGACACATGGTAAGGCTCATCCCTTTCCTTCCTAGTCATCATAAACCTCGGCGGCAAAAAATAATTAACGCTACGATTATCACTCTTAATCTTGTGATTAGTCTCTTCTTTAGGGACCCAAGGTGGCTTTATTGACCTGATTAGTGCCCAATTAACACCTTCGAAGAAGTCATGTCTTTTGATCTCAATAGAGCCTTTGAGACTCCCTAACCTCTTCTTAGGGTTCTTCACCAGTAATTTGGTGATAAGATCTTGAGCACTCACCATATTGTCGTACTCTTTCTGGCTATTCACTATAACCTTTGGGAATGTTAAGGGTGCTTTAAGAATGTTTACTAGCGTTTTCTCGTTGTTATCGCCTTTAAACGGAGTCGTCCCGAATATCATCTCGTACATGAATACACCGAAAGTCCACCAATCAACTGCACTTCCATGCCCTTGCCCTGACAAATAATAACTAGTTAGCAAAATTGAACATTTGTTTGGCTTACCTAGCTACAATCATAGAAACATAATTTTCACTCAAAAAAATAAAGCAAATAAAAATTTATAAAAATATATTGCCGTGGCTATACCTGAGATTACCTCCGGCGCCAAGTACTCATGTGTTCCCACGAACGACTTAGAACGAGCGTTGATTGGTTCAGCGAAAATTGATGGACATCCACCGGAGAGATCTCTAAGCCCACTTGAAACACGAGAACAAGAAGAAGGTTGTCGAGAGAACGTTCTAGAAACATCATTACTTTTGACGGATCCGCTAGTACATTCTGCTGTCTCGTGTATTGTGGTGGTAATAACATTCTTTCTTCTTCTTCTTCTGCTAGAAGCGGGAGAGAAGCAGGAGATTACGGGGTGTAATGGAGTCGTGGTGCAAGAAGGTGTCGAGCATATGCTGAAGTCATCATCATCATCATCGTCATGGACTTGACGGTCATAGTCATTGTGGTTGAGGAGCTGTGGAACGACGTTGCATTTGAAAGAGAGATCGAAATCAGAGAGCATCACATGACCATCGCCTCTTATTAATACGTTCTCCGGCTTTAGGTCTCTATACACAATTCCCATCATGTGGAGATACTCTAAAGCAACTAGTGTTTCTGCGGCGTAAAACCTGATATTATCCACCATTTGATGATTAGTTGCTACATTGCCAAAATATGTAAACCTACTAATATATATATATATATATAGAGCATTTCCAACTTATTTTTACATTCTCTTCAATAATACATAGTATTAGAGGGTAAGTTTACTCCAATACATATATATATATATATATATATATTCCTCTATAATAGATTTATTTAATAGCATTTTTTCTATTTTCTACTTTCTATTTTTTTTTAAATGTTATTTTACAAAATAAATTTGAATAATATATCTCTATTATAGAGTTACTTTATTTTAAAGAAAAAAAATAAATTAGAGATTGCCTTCACCACAAAAAGATTGGTACATATTTTTAGCCGAAAAAATCTAATCCAGGTCCTGCGAAAATGGGTGGTTACAGAAACCATATATAAATCGGTCAACTAACACAAAAGGTGAAAACATTTTCTTGATAAGTATACATAGTGCCATTTGATAGAAAACATTTACAATTAATAAATAAGTTTTGTTTTTTTTTGTAACAAAATAAGTTTTGTTTAAGAAAAGAAAATTGTGGTTCAAATCTAAAACGAAGCCCAAAAAAAAAAAAGCAAAAGAACAATTGAAACCTCTATTTTTAGATAGTGGATGGAATACTATTGTTTAAAGAAGGATTACCTAGTGGAGGAAATACCAAAACGTTTTGACTGCTGGCGTAAGCGGGCGGTGTAGAGATCACCACCGGAACAGTACTCCATGACGAGAAAAGAGTAATGAGAAGCCTCAAACGCTGCGTATAAAGTTGGGCAAAAAGGATGATCAAGCATCCCTAAAATCTTCTTCTCCATCTCCGCCCTTCCAAGCTTTTTCTTCACCGCCACTGCCTCCTTGTCCACAACCTTCATGGCGTAAAACGCGACCTCCGGGCTTCCACGTATTTGACAGAGGTACACACTTCCAATGTCACCACTGCCTAACCTCTTCAGAAGCCGGAAATGTTCTAACCCTACCGCACGGCCGCAGCGTCGGCGTAGCCTAGCCATAGCTTCCCATGCGATCTGGTTGGCTTTGTGAGGCTTTGATTGGTGGTTGTAGGTGTTGAGGTCATGATGGTTACTTGGATGAGATATGGAGCTACTACAACTAGGACTGGCCGTGAAAGAACTACTTAGCCAGCTCGTGCGGCGGCTGGAGTCTGGTCCGGCTGTTGAGGTTTCATAATCGGACTCATGGTCTTTGTAAGACTTTGTGGAGTTTGCCATTTGAAGCGTTTTGGGTATGAAAACTGTCTTGTCAGTACTATTTATCATATTCTCCACCTTATTCACTTTTTGTATTTTTGTTTATATATTTACTTTCCAATCAATTTTATAAAAGAAAGTAGTAAAGATAACACCATGCGTGAAGATAACCGATATAGATCTAATGCGGATATGAACATAAAGGAGTATTGATGAGATGCACATGTCAGGCATGCTTCGCCAAGCTGACACCACCACTATCCTTTGTTTTCTGTAAAGTTAAATGCTTGAACAATAAAATCCTATCCCAGCTTTTACCTTTAGGTATTAGAATATTCGATAATCCGTAGATGGCCAAATTATAATGAATAACTTTAAAAGTTACAATTACGTGAGTGACCAGTGACCACAAACTTATTTTTATTTTTATCATCATTTACATGTACGTGCGAAAGATAAATTTATTTGGTTAACAAACAAAAACAAAGAGATTGACAAATTATGGAATTATATTGGCATGTTAGAATCAACACACAAGTGCAGTAAAGTATTTATAATTGATTGTATGAAATTTGAAGTACAAAAATTAGTTATACTAGGTAGCACCACGCACGGATTATGAATAAATACATATAATTGTTTTTTTGACTTTTTACTAGTAAATTTTCAAAAACATTAGATCATGGACATATGAAAACACATAAGAAAAGATTTTACTTTATTTTTAAATGCTTAATCTCTTCAACTTCTTTCAGTCGTAAGATGTTATTTTTAATATGTATTTTTGGTAGGTTACTCCCGAGTTTTTTCACATATTTATAATTTAGTTTACACTATTATATTTTATATATACATATATAATGAATATATACTGTAGTATAAAAATAAATTATAAACGAAGTTAAAAAGGTTGAAATTCAAAATAGATGTCTTTAATATCAAAAAGTGCATTTGGGATGATAAATGAATAAGAAGCCAACTTAGTTATGATTCAATTGTTTTTCATGTCATAAACATTTTACAACTTTTAGTATCTTTATAATTCCTACACCGCTTTTTCCTTGACGATATATACATTATTCACTGTATAATACATTTGGTGTTTCAAAAAAAAAATACTACATTTATAACCGATATTGATAATAATACAATCATTTTAAAAAAAAATATTAGTAAACCAGAAATGTCATATTTCGTAGAACGTGAGCTTCAGCTTCTTGGCGCACTCTGTCATAACGTTGAGTAAGATGTCTAGCATTCTCCAATGGAGCTCCCAAAACCATTGTCCGTAATGGCTTAGAAAGCTAAAAGTTTCAAGTTAAAATTCCAGACTGAGATGTGATTGTTGTAGCTAAATTGCAAAATAAAGAAAGAAGCACGTAAACATCATGAAACTAATCGGCTTTAAAAATCATTCATAAATACATGAGGTAAAAAAATGCAGATGAAGCAAGTTGATCTTGCCACTAATGGCCGTCTTTGCATTAACCGGTGGATGGTCTCACAATAGAATTTGTGAAAGTGGTTGTTAGTAGCTCTTATGTTGCTAAACTTCAAGGGAAAACTATGTACCTTTTACCATGTATGGATTGATTTGGCCCATAACTTAAACAAAAATTAGATACGGTATATCCTCTTACTGATTTTTAGTGTAACATGTTTTTTTTGTTTTCGGAATACGTTAGACACTCGAACGTACTCACTCGCCGCCTTTATTAATACCAAACTTGTTTCCATTTGGTGTCTATTTATTAATACCAAACTTGTTTCCATTTGGTGCCCTATTAGCGTGTAATAGATTGGTATTTTACCAATAATTTTTTTTGTTTCCGTATAAGCAAATGTCAGAGCGTACATGCCACCATACTGATGATAGGATTTTAATCTCTAGTCATCTGCTCATTCTTTGTCGTATAACTGTAAGATATATGCCTAGAGCCTATCACCTAAAAATCACACCAAAATGGAAATGCTAATTCAAAATACCATGCCCTCTTAATGCAGAAAAAGTATACAAGAAATACCATGGCCTCTCATCACCAAAAAATTTCCTTCAACATTACCTTAGTATCTTCTCATGTTGCGGCTCATTAGCATAAGCAACATATCACTTGCTTTTCAGTCGCAGTTCCAACTAATAATAAACACATCTTGAGACCAGAAACTTCACCAGCAACCTCACTATCAGTATAAAATACACTTTTGACATCATCAACTTTGATCTATCTATTATTATTTTTTTAACTTTGATCTATCTTTCTTAGATGGATTAGGAAAAACAAACCAAAGAGTACTCGAACAAGACTGTTATTCTCTAAGTAACTGGAGAAGTAACTCCAGACCGATGAGTAAGGGGCTGTATGTTTCACCATTTGCCATCTCCATCCAAATGATTCATTTGTATGATCTATTCAAATGATCCATTTAGATTTTTGTGATTGTTTGTTTGTCCATCCACATAGCTCATCTAGATGAATCATCTAAATAGATCTTATGTTTGTTTCTTTATTTTCATTTCCATTCAAATGAGTTTAGTAAAGAAATTACCAAAATATCCTTGTGTTGATTTAATCATATGTTTAATATTAATTTTAACTATATTACATTTAATTATTTAGTTTAATATATTTACATTAGAATTATTTCAAAATTAACGAGTTTTCTTTTTGCGGTTTGGCCGGGAAAACAAGTTTTTTTGGTTTTAGCGAGAAAACATATTTTGTATGTTTTGGCGGAAAACAATATTTTTCGGTTCTGGCGGGAAAACGATATTTTTCGGTTCTGGCGGGAAAATACAAATTTTTGGTTTTGGCGAGAAAACAAGTTTTTGCGGTTTTGGCGGGAAAACACGTTTTTGGGGAGAAAACACGTTTTTGCGGTTTTGGAGGAAACCACGTTTTTGCGATTTTGGCGGGAAAACGCATTTTTGCGATTTTGGAGGGAAAACGCGTTTTTGCGGTTTTGGCGGGAAAACGCATTTTTGTGTTTTTGGAGGAAAACACATTTTTGAGATTTTGGCGGGAAAACATGCTTTTGCAGTTTAGGCGGGAAAACGTGTTTTTACGGTTTTGGTAAGAAAACGCGTTTTTGCGGTTTTGGCGGAAAACGACTTTTGAGGTTTTGGCAGGAAAACGCGTTTTTGCGGTTTTGGCGGGAAACGCGTTTTGCGGTTTTGGCGGGAAAACACGTTTTTGGTGGGAATACATTTTTACGATTTTCGCGGGAAAACAAGATTTTTCGGCTTTGGCGGGAAAATACAAATTTTTGGTTTTGGCGAGAAAACACGTTTTTTGGTTTTGGCGGGAAAACACATTTTTTGGTTTTGGCGGGAAAACACGTTTTTGCAATTTTGGCGGGAAAACTTGGTTTGCGACTTTGGCGGGAAAACGTGTTTTTTGTGTTTTGACGGGAAAATGTATTTTGGGGTGTTGGCGTGAAAACATTTTTTTTGTGATTTTGGCATTAAAACATGTTTTCAGTTTTTGCGGAAAAACACGTTTTTGCAATTTTGACGTGAAAACATTTTTTTGCAATTTTGACGTGAAAACATTTTTTTGCAATTTTAGCGGGAAAATGCGTTTTGTCATTTTGAGTGAACCATCTCCATTCAAATGATCCAAATTGGTTCAGCTGAATGGACTTTAAAATTAAGCCTAAATTTCCAAAAGTCATCCGGATGATCCATCTGAATGAGTTGCACTTTTAGTGCCTAAACAAACAAAACTCTGATCTTTATCCAAATGGCTCATCCAGATGGAGAAACAGACAGGCCCTAAGCCACCTATCATTAACCAGCTAATACCTATCATTTCATAAGGGCATCTACATCGTTGAATATGTGCACATGAGTTTCTAACAGAATTTGATAATAATATAATCTAATTAATAATTAATTTAAATCACAAATAACACTGTAGGCTAATCATAAACAACACATGGCAAAAGGTATTTTGAACTTTTTTGTTGAGGTTCTAAACCAGAACCATTCCTTTGCTTCTCTTTACTTTTTTCAATATTTTTCATTTTTAAATAGGGAGATATTGACTAAGATCCCCCAGGAGAAAGCTTTTATTGAATGTTTTTTTTGTCTAATTCTATTAAACGTTTAATAAACATTTATTATTACTTTGTAAACGGCAATAGGATATTATGATATTAAGATATGTGACTTATTTGATCAAATCATGTCATTTATACAGATAACTGGGAGTATTTACTGGACTGCAATAGTGCTGGGACAGTACAATCTGTTTACTATTCTACATTCCACAAAGGGATAATCACAGGTACATAATATATCAGCAACCAGTACTGAAAATAACAATTGTAAAGCATTGATTTCGCAAATAAACATCAAAGATTAAATATAGTGCATTGCTGCTGTTTTTCTTCTTCTAAAAGTGTCTATTTCACAACATTAAAATCATTCACATTTCTATAAACGAACCGATGATATTATTTGTAACATCCTGATCCCATATTCTTTTGGTCAAAGCTCAATAACAGTCTAATACCTGATCTGTGAGTTTAAATTTGAGAACATGATTCTAAGGACAATACTGTAGCTACCAAACATACATATATTCTCACTTTTCTCGAATCTGTGTCACTCGATGATTTTCCATAACCACATAATATACAGTACCTCTACGTGCTCATCACTTTTCATGTGCTTTCCATCTTTCGGCCGAGTATCACGTCGAGCCCTTGGACTTCTCAAAGAGGGTGGTGACCAATGGCTTTTGAGACAAAAGGGAAAATACACATAAAAAGTAGAAAGTATTAGTATAAGCAAAACAAATTACATACAAAAGTGATGTGCTAAAAATATATAGAGCATCGGGAAAGAACCTGGATATGGTCAAGACCAAGCAACCTCTGAATACACTTGAGAGCTTTGTGAAGATGCCGCAAGGAAACATGTACATTTCCTCGACCTTCCTCAATTATGGCTACATTGATGTACGTAGCAGCAGTGTTTCGATAAGATGGACAGCATGTTAGATGTAAGATATACAACGCACAATTGACATATCAAATTCATTGGACATAATATGGGAGATAAAAACTGTAGTAGTAGACATTTAAGCCATTAAATCTCACAACACTTACTTGAGAGCCAACTCTATGTGCTGAAGACTATAAGAGAAGACATCAAGATGATCAAAACCTACATTTCAAGGCCAATTAACGGTTCACAGGTACCATAATTCAGAACTTTCCCAGATATAGTCATATCCTCAAGTCAAAAGAACAAAAATTGCAGACAATCACTGCACGCAAATGTTATGACCAATGCTCTTCTGGTCACATATAAAGCTGATGCAGTTTTATATGTGAGCTAGTACATTTGTTATGATACCTTAGCATTTTTAATAAACTTACCCACATCGGCCCAAATTTTTTTTTTTGTTGTTGCTACCAGCTCATTACAAACCAGGACCGGTACTAGCGTGGATTATTAAGTTCAGGACTGCCCTGCGGAAGGCGCATGGGAAAACAAATTCGCCCATCATCTTCTTACCCTTTTGGTTACTATAATTCTCTCAAAAATTTCTTATTGATTCTCCATCATAACTCGGATCTCTTTCCTTGAGTTCTACCATGATAACACGACATGGATGATTAGTAGTAGCTTGACGGTTTCATTGTTGATTGTTGTTTACTTGTTTTCTTACTACGATTGAAATTTCAGCGACATTCAATAGATAATGTAAACTTTACTTCACAATTTTTCATTATAGTAAATATAAATTTGCATCAGTCTATTCCTAAATTATGTCATTTATATATGCAGAACAATGGAAGTTCTATTGAAAATTAAAATTTCCATCTTCTCTGATTAATTCGTAAAAGAAAAACACTTAAATATTGATATAAAAAGTGTCGTTTTCAGATTAAAACCCCCAACCCAAATATAGTACAGCTTTGAAAATACTCTAATTCGTAGTGTTATAGTCAAATCATATAAAGTACAAAGTGGTGTAGATTGAACTTCGATTTAAACCTGTAAACACAATATTCAAATAAGAGTAAACAAACCCCTAAAATATCTTGAATGTATTGATAAAAAAAAAGAAAAAAAAAATAGATGGGAGATGCCATCCTTTAGAACGTGGTCCAAATGCCAGAATAGTCGTCGTGTCTTTTTTTGCTTTACCGTAACCCAACAAAGACCTCACACACTAAATCTCATTTTTCTTCTATCTCCTTTTAAGGAGAAAGTGAACACACACACAAGACTAAAGCTGCTTTAATTTACTAAGGCGTGACAGAACGTGGCGGTGTCCTTGACTCCCCTGGAGGAGTCTGACCCTCCGATCCTTTTGACGGGTCATCAGACGATTGTCTTAACCCTTCATCGGTAGTCTCACTTCTGTTCACATCCTCAATCATTCTCAGCACTTCTTGCATCACCGGTCGTTGATCAGGAACCGTGGAGACACACGCCATTGCGATTTGAAGAAGCTGAACCATCTCTTCCTCTATGTTGTGGTATCGCATCAGCTCGACATCGAAAACTTCGGCGGTCCATTCCTCTCTAACCACGGAAAGCACCCACCGAGGTAGATCGATTCCTTCTTCGCCAAGCGATGCCTGGTTTGGCGATTTACCGGTCAGGAGTTCAAGCAGCAACACCCCGAAACTGTACACGTCGGATTTGAAAGTTACTTTACGAGTCTCGAGAACTTCGGGAGCATGATAACCAGCCAAACGGTTTGGCGGACTGGAGTTGCTGAAGAGCTGATTAAGTCCGTAGTCAGAGACGCATGTGTCTTGGTTTGGGTGTAGGAGTATGTTTGAGGCTTTGATGTTCCCATGCACCAATTTGGCTGAAACGTGAAGATGAGCCAAACCTCTTGCCGCTGTTATTGCTATTCTCATACGGTTATCCCAATCTAACGGTGTTCGTCCCGAGCCACGGCTCCCTAAAACAACATAGAGCTATTAGCCAGATAACTACATATTAAGAATACAGTTTCACAATAGTATTAGCTATCTTGACATTATAGTTCAAATCTTAAGTTGGGTTAGAGCCAGTGCCGTCCCAATATATTTTGTGGCTTAAAGCATAGTTATAAATAGTGGCCTATGCTATTTAATGATATTTTTATCAACATATTATATACAATATTTTACTTTTAAGAGAAACATATTTTTGTTTAGTCCTGCATAAAAAGTTTAGATGAATAGTAGACTATTAATTGGTACTGGACCTATAATGTTTAGCGTTTTTAACAAATAATAAATAACATTTTAGTAGTTTCTTGAACCATTTTTTTTGTTAAAAGGTTTTAGAGCAAAAATATTTTTGAACCATTATATTCTAACATTAGTTCTTTCTCACTTACACCTTCAATCACATTACATTATTCTTTGTTTTCTATAATTTCATATGCAATGATTGAGGGAGATTAGAAAACCCCCAATGATAACAAATGGTTATAAATAGCAAAGATAATAGAAACAAAAGAAATAACAAATCAATTGTCCAAAATAAAAGATAAATACAATGTGAACATAATATAAAAACAGAGACATTTAATAGTTTAAGAAAAATCACAATACATAAAAGAAAATACTTAAACTAAGAAGTCAAAAGCAATATTTTTAACCACTCAGCTATATTAATATTTTGAAAATGTGGCCTCAAAAATTATAATTTTTTTTGTGGCCTGAAGCTCTTGCTTCATCAGCCTTATGGAAGGCACGGGCCTGGTTAGAGCTTCAAAACTGTAAATGCAGTTTCAGCAAATGGGAACTGAAACTACTTCACTTTAACTGAGTTAGACAAAAGTTTACTTGAAGAAAAAGAGTGAATAAGAAGATATGATGTGTTTGACAAAAAAAAAAAAAAAGAAGATATGATGTGATAAAGAGCACCCATGTGGAAGTAAAGAGTCTTTTTCTTTTTTCTTTAAAGAGTGAGAGAGAAGCAAAGATTATGAATTATTATGACAATTACCAGACAGACCCGTATAATTGTCGGTAGCTTCCTTTTTTTATTTTAATAATTGCATAACAACTACAGCTATATAACTACTACTGCACTTCCAAAATAAAATAACATAAAATAAGAAATTATTTATACAGTGAAATAATAAGAATGTTTTTCTTGACAGCAAAGCATAGAACACAGAGACCGTGTCGAAAGTATTAAATATTAAATAAAATAATATTATCAAACATCACAATCTAATCATCACTCATTTAATCTCACTCAGCTTTCATTTAAGCATCAGACAGCTGCAACTACGTAAGCAAATCTTGACCATGCCAATGTGAATACAAACTTGAACTAGGGTGAAAAAGAAAAAGAAAAAGAAAAAGAAAACTTAATCAACAATAACCTAGCAAATCCAAACCAAAGAGATTCATACACTACACACAATATAGCTGTAATTCAGTAAAAAATCACATAACTTAGCCACAATTAGTAAGAATTTCACACAATCTAGCTACACTTCAGTAGAAGTTTACATAATGTCTAAACTAATATGCATTAGGGATGATTTGTTTAAAAATAGTTTAAGCAAAAAAAACAGAGCAGGGAGAATTTAGAGACAAACCGTGGAGAAGAGCAGACAAGCTTCCATTGGGCATGAAATCGAAGACAAGAAGCTTCTCATCTTTGGAGTAATAATAAGCTCTCAACGGAACAACGTTCGGGTGTTTGATTTTACCAACAACCTCCATCTGCGATTCAAACTCTTTCTTGCTCGCCGCCACGTCCTTCAACCTTTTCACAACCACCGTCGTACCTTCCTCCAACACCGCCTTGTACGACGTCCCAACGCTTCCTTTACCCAAAACCTCCGCCGAAGCTCTCAGCAAATCTTCCAAATCGAAACTAAACACTCCTCCCTCCGTGAAAACAAGCTTGTTCCTCTCCGTCTCTCCCCCCATCCCCGACGACGTCCCCGTGACTTCCTTCGACGACGAAGCTCCTCCCGCCGGAGGTACTGAAGGGACGCTTCTCGTTGTCGCCGTCTCCGCCGGTTTCGTCCCACCCTCCTTCCCCCCTCGTCGTTTTCTCAAGCAGAGGAACAAGAGGAGAGCTAAAAGGAGAAGCCCCACCACCGCCCCCGCGACGGCGATCGCGATAATCGCCGCCGTGGAGAGTTTAGATTTCTTCCCGGATAACGGAGCATCCGGCGACGAGGGAGACGGCGACGGAGAGACGAAGAAGGACTTGCAAGGCTTCAACGGACCGCCGCACAGATTCACGTTTCCAGCGAACGACGCGGCTGGGAATTTAGATAACGACGTTGGAATCGATCCGTTAAGGTTGTTAACGGAGACGTTGAAGTCCGTTAAATCGACGGTTATGCTCGGGAGGTTCCCTGAGAATCGATTGTTTCCTAGGAAGAGACCAGTCAACTGAGTGAGGTTGTTGACCGAGAAAGGAATCGGTCCGGTTAAGTTGTTGGAAGAGATATCGAGACGGACCAATCCGGTTAACTGCGTGACGCTCGCCGGGAACTCGCCGGAGAATGCGTTGTTCTGTAGGTATAAGCTCCGGAGGTGAGTGAGATTCGAGAAGTCCGGAGGGATCTGACCGGAGAGACGGTTGGAACGGAGACTCAGAACTCGGAGCTGACTCAGTTTGCCTAACGATCCGGATGGGATCTGACCGACTAAACCGGTGGCAGGTAACCGGAGTGAGTGGACAGAAGTTCTGTCCGAGCTGCATTCGACTCCGACCCAGTTGCAGGCCGAGTCCGACTCGTTCCATTGGAGACGGTTCTCGTGGGGGATCTGTTGGAGGAAAGTGAGGAGTGCTTGTTTCTCTTGGAGTGACTCTGAGTTGACTCGATGAGTCAACAGAAAGATCGAGAAGAAACAGGTTAAAACCAATGAAATGGCTGCCATTTGTGGGGGTGTTTTTGAATAGATGGAGAATTAAAAAAAAGAAGTGAGGAAAAAAAAACGAATTGTTTCGAGTTTCTAGTTATGTCTGTTTTACAAGAAGAGGGTTTCATCGTTGCTGAAAACCAGAAGCGGCTTTCGGGCAAGAACCCATTTTTGTTTCTGGTGGGAGCGACCTAGAGAGATTGAGTGAGGGAGAGAGAGAGAGACTGAAAGCGAGGGGCGAGAGTATATATGGACTAGGACTGTGGAGGTGTGGGGGTCATGAAGTCTTTTATGAAAGAAACAGAGTCGCATCAAAACTACCACGAGGGACTAGTGTTTAAGAAATTGATAGACAGTAATTAATTAGACAATTTTATAAGATTGATTAGTTGGTCGTATAAATCGATTTTTTTAAAGTTTAGACGATTTTGTAAACATTGTTTTATAAACATTGTTTTCTTAGAGCACGATTAATGAGGGGTTATTAGGGTGAAATTCTTAGCGGAATATAAGAACTCGTCTATTAACTGTTAACTAAAAAAAAGTTAAAAACCAGTTCTTAAAACTCCCAATAATCATGCTCTTATGTCCTTTTATGCAGACATCTACTTACTGGCCAATTTTTAAAACACTTCAAAAGATAAATATGTTTTAAAAAAGTTTTTTTACATCAACTGAATTCCATTGTTCAAATTTAAAGTGATCTTGGTAACTTAACCAAACCATAACAAACAATAAAACAAAGCTTTGTATGAAAAAAATTAGCCACTTTTGGTAAAAAAAGTAAGAACCGGTTCTTAAATAAGAGTTTTAAGAACTGGTTTTTAACTTTTTTAGTTAAAAGTTAAGAGACGGGTTATTATATTCCGCTAAAAACTCCACTCTAAGAACCTCCGATAATTATGTTCTTACATGTAGAAAGTGACTCTGAATGTAAAGTTTTTAGTTAACAGTTAAGAGACGGATTTTTATATTCCGCTAAGAATCTCGCTCTAAAAACTCCCAATAATCATGCTCTTATGTCCTTTTATGCAGACATCTACTTACTGACCAATCTACTTAACTTTTAACTAAAAAAACTAAGAACCGGTTCTTAAATAAGAGTTTTAAGAACTGGTTTTTAACTTTTTTTTAGTTAACAGTTAATAGACGAGTTCTTATATTCCGCTAAGAATTTCACCCTAATAACCCCTCATTAATCGTGCTCTAAGAAAACTATCTGCACATAAATTATTTCTCTGAGAAATGTAGCTGATAAATAAATTCTGAAACCTCTTCCTAGTCTGGCTATTTCCTTTATTTTCGTTAAGAAGTTTTGCTATACATCTGGGTTTAAATCCTTGATATCCACTCAATCTTAAAGTTTTGACATGTATAATGTTGTAGAATATTCTAACAACTTCTGCATATAGAGATGTTATTAATTGACATTGGTTCTTCGTTCCCAGAAAATAGTGTTCATCAAAATAATTTTTATATATCCATTCTCATCCACTAAAGTAGGTCTGGGCGTTCGGTTTTCGGTTCGGTTTTTTCAGTTTTCGGTTTTTCGGTTATAGAGATATAGGAACCATTCGGTTATCTATGAAATTTGGTTCGGGACCGGTTCGATTCTTTTAGGTTTCGGGTCAGTTCAGATAACAATTATAAGAACCGACTAATATCCGATAAATTTGTGGTTTCAATTCAGTTACGGTTCGGTTCCGGTTTTTTCGGTTAATTTTGGATGATTTGGGGTAAAAAACAATTTATTAGGGATTTTTTGAATATAAATAGGGTAATTCGGATAAATTTTAATATTTTGGATAAAAAATATTCGGTTCTTTAGGATAATTTGGATAATTTAAAATAATCTAAATAAAAAAAAATATTTGAGTATTTCGATTTTTTTGGATAGTTCGGTATATAAGTAGTAAGTTTTGAATATTTAGTATTTTTAATAGTAAATATAGTTAATATTTTTAGGTATATAAATTTTATTTCGGATATTTGGGTACCCATTCGGTTCTCGGTTCGGTTTTTCGGTTATAGAAACATAGGAACCATTCGATTATTTTTGAACTTTGGTTCGGTTTTGGATTCGGTTTTTCGGTTCGGTTTTAATGCACATGCCTACACTAAAGAGTGTATTGTGACAAAAATAATCATTTACCATACAAATATTTTGAAAGTTAAACGATTTGGTTATGGTGTATTTCCTGCTACGCATCAGATACCACGGATTGTTTGTTTGCTTCGTATGAACCATGACCTTTTCCCTAATCATATTGAACAAGTTCATGTGGATTCCTACCAATTTTCCTAAAATTTTATTACTACACGTCTTCTAGATATACCAAATTAACTAAGAATGTGGGTCTTGGCGATCTTCGAGGTTTTCAATGTTGTTTTTTTTCAGAATAAAGTGTCCATATTTATATAAACACATGCTGAAGAGAAAACTGACGGTTTTTATGGTGTAAAGGACAAAACCCAAGCGCCATAAAATATTAAAAATGACATGATTTATTAATTCATCATTTTCTACATTTAGGTACCGCAACTCATGTTTATACATGTTAGGTAATGCTTTTTATCCTTTTTTGGATCTTTGAATTATTGTTTATTAGAAAAACATTCAGCCGGAATTAATATACACATCGCAAATTTTTTTAAACAATAGATTGTATTATTAAGCCTTCTAAGCAAATAATTCTAAATATACACATCAAGATCTAAGAAATTATATTATTCATTTGTGTGTCATGATTATATATCTTACTTTTATAATAAATGACGAAAATTTTGTTAATAATGGACAACTAATCTTAGTTATTATATTTTTAGAACAAAACTAATTTTGCCATTTTGGTCATTGATGATTTTATATTTTATAAGAATTCAAATCAATATAGTGAAAAGACAGAAAAAATACAAAATATAATATAAACATATATGTTCACTTAGAAAACTAATTTTGTAATGCAGTTATTTTAATGAAAGCAACTTCAAAATTGGTCTAAAAGTGTTAGTAAACCTGATCTACTTTTTTTTTAACACTAGAATTTTATAGAAGTATAATCCTGGAGTGTTGTACAAGGAACAAATTCAAGCATAGACAAAGAGGAGGATTTTGACTTAAACAAAAAGATTAGTAAGCCAAGAAGGATGTCCTCTAGCAATATAAGATTGGAAGAGATCTTCCTTAATCACACTTTCACCAATAAGAATAGCTCCTCTGATGTTGTGACGAGAGTTGAATTGTGCTTTCCAGTTCTGGAAATCGTTCAAAAGTGGTAAAATCTTCGAAGAGTAGAACTTAAGAGAAGGCCAAGCATGAGGTTTAGAAATAGCTCCAATCAAATCGTGATCTTCACTTGAAAAGATGATAGAGTCGTATTGAAGAGTTTTTAGACATTCAATAGCCCACTTCCAACTTTCTAGAGAAGCATCTTGTTTGTTTTGGATGTTGGTGAATGATCTTCTTCCATGGATAATAATTTTTCCTTCTCTGTTACTAAGGATCCAAGAAGTTCCACTTTTCCTTCTGATCTTATCCCATGCACAACCAATATCACATTTTAGCCAGGAGATAGGAGGTGGTTTCCAGCCAAATATGTTCTTCTTTTTCTTTTTCAAGTCAATGAGTTTTTCTTGTTTTTCAATAGACTTGATAAGGAACCAATGATCAACGTTTTTGTATATTGAGTTGATGAATGGAGGTCCCAGGTTTAAAGTACCTTCAAAAAAGAAGGCGTTTCTGTTTTCCCATAATTCCCACAAAATCCAGGCTCCTACTCTTCTGATTTCTTCTGGAACGAGGTGATTCTTCCTCGTCTTTAACACGTAGAAGATGTTTAAAAAGACTGAATTAGGATCGAATCCGCTTGACGGGGAGGGAAAGTGACTCAATGCCCAAGTTTGCTTAGGAACAGTACAAGTGAAGAGAACATGATTCACCGATTCTCCTTCTAAACCACAGACTTGGCATCTTGTATCAGCCTTCATGTTCTTCTCAGATAGTTTATCAGCAACTGGCAAGGCGCCACTAATGGCTTTCCAGAATTTTTTTTTGTTTTTTGGCTCAGTATCAATAGACCATATGTATTCCTTGATACCATTCAGAGATGGAAGAGTGTTTCCATTAACAAAAGCTTCCTTTTTAGCCTCTCTTTCAGCTAGCCAATAACCTGATCTCACCGAGTACTCACCAGAATGAGTATGATTCCAAATGTAAAAGTTTGATGAAGAAGTAACATGTTTAATTTTGAGAATGATTTCTTTATCATGAGGATAAAAATGATCATCTAACAAAGTTTGATTCCATGATTGAGAAACATCCAAAATTAAGCTGCTGACTTTGAGATTGAGATCGATCAGTATGTTCTTCATAAGAGGAATCCTCATTCGATCTCCATCAACTAACCATGGAGAAGACCAGACAGATAAAGAACTACCATCTCCAACCATATCTCTGAGACCTTTTCTCAATAATTCTCTACCAAAGAGAATACTTCTCCAAGCATAAGATGGCCGAGAGCCTAATGAAGCAGGCAGGAAGGAATTATTAGGAAAATACCTGCTTTTGAGAAATCTATTAAGGAGTGAGGATGTAAAAGAAAGAATTCTCCACGCTTGTTTGGCAAGAAGAGCTTGATTGAAGAGTTCAATGTCTTTGAACCCCATGCCTCCTAAGTCTTTAGAGATACAAAGCTTGTCCCAACTGAGCCAATGTATTTTGCCTTTATTTTCTGACGAGTTCCACCAAAAATTAGCCATTGCTGAGGTGATATTATTACAAGTCATTTTAGGTAACCTGAAACAGCTCATGGCATGAATGGGCATGGCAAGAGCTACTGACTTCAAAATAATCTCTTTCCCGGCTTGAGAAAGAAATTTAGTATACCAGCTACACATCCTTCCTTTCATTTTGTCTTGAATGTAGTTTAGGAGTTGACCTTTAGATCCGCTAAAACATTCGGGTAAGCCTAGATATGTACCTGCTCCACCTTCAAACAAAATCCCAAGTGTAGTTTGAATCTGTTCTTTCAGCACATGATCAATATTCTTGCCAAAAGTGAGAGAAGATTTTGCTAAATTGATGACTTGCCCTGTAGCCCTTTCATATTTATGTAGGATTAGGGGCGAATCTAGACCTTTCAAGTACTGGGTGCATTATTGCAAGTAAAAGATAAAAAATGCACTTGGCAAGCATCGAACCTAAGAAAGCAGGGGTGCATATGCACCCTTTTACCATAGTAGCTACCCAAACTTAACTGTTTTTACATGCAAAAGTTTGGATTTTCATATAATTGCGGGTGCACTTGCACCCAGACCCTATAACGTGGCTTTGCCACTGTGTAGGATCTCTTGAAAAACCTGACATTGGAGAATGTCTGCCTTGAAGAGAAACAAACTATTGTCTGCAAAAAACAAATGATGAATAGCTGATTTACTATCTATGACAATTTACAATTAATTGTGAATCCATTGAAAACATAATAATTTACTTGACTTAGAATATGTATTATACCAAAAAACATACATCTACTATTGTAGAATACTCAATCTATATGTCATTTTATATTCAGAAATGTAACAAATCAGATCGTCTAAACATTGACCATATGTCTACTTTTTCAAAATCTGCATTCTTCTATATTTTATTTCATCTATTAGCAACTCACTTGATATCTGTACGATGTCAGCAAGAAGAATGTAATTTCTGCTAGATTTGTAACTAATATGAAAACATCTTTTTAATTTATTTTTAATGTTTTTACCAAAAATAGACAAACTTTTTTTTCTTCTTCCAATGTTTTCCATCTTTTCTTTTTTCAAGTGCTTCTGGATATCACTAGCATTATGGGACTTGCGGCGTCACATTATTTACAACATAGATCAGCACTACTTCTTGATGGGATTTCCGTCACTGCTCTGTTAACTGCTCTGGTAATCTATGCAACACGTGTGGTTTTGGATTACAAGCAGACATCGTACAGATATCAAGTGAGTTGCTAATAAAACCAAATTCATACTCCCTTTACTACAATGAGTTTGTGTTCTGATTTGGGAAATCAGCTCTTCCATTTGATCTGCTTCCTCAATTACTAGTAATCAAGGCGCTTTATGAGAAAACCTTAGACAGTGGATTTGGCTCTGTTCACATCCTTTTGGATGCCTCGGAGCAGCAACAGGAAAGACCTCCTCCGTGTTAGACATATGCCTGAGTGGTTCTATATGAAAAGTCTTTTACTTATTACTATTACCCGCTATCTGCAGTACAAAGAGGAAAGATAGACAAATCAGGTTAGACATTATTGAGAATGGAGCATCAAACGACAACACTCGACAGCGTTTCACGTATGAACAAAAGTGAAAGGCCAAGGTGGGCCAAGAAGCCGAAGTGAAGCCCAAACAGAAAGAGCCCATCGCTGCCATAACTTTGAATTCAACCACTCAACGACTAAGTCGGAAAGAAGAAGATAAGATAGCAAAAGGCAAAGTACAGCATCAGACCATGACGAAAGCTTGCACGGAAGACCACAATGGCTTGAAGCTGTCAAATCGGTTTTCAGCCCTTGATCTTTAGAGATAATGAGATCGAGACACGTGTCTAGAACACTTAGGGTTTTCATCTTTGTGTATAAAACGAGAACACAATGTAACCTTCTAAGACAAGTGAAATGAAAGTTATTCAGTAAACCTTAGCTTTTTTCTCTTCAGTTAAAACATTTTCATGGTATCAGAGCCATGGACTACAGAGCCATTGAACCTTACAACCCACCAATGCTTGACATTGTCAACTCAGTAACGGTGAAACTCACCGAGAAAAACTACATACTATGGAAGCGTCAGTTTGAGGCATTCCTGAACGGTCAGAGACTACTGGGATTCGTCATTGGCTCTACACCTCAGCCCATTCCGGTCATAAACGCACCAACCATAACTGGAACCTCTACACGAGTGCCCAACCCCGACTACCATCTCTGGTTTCAAACAGATCAGGTCATTCAATCTTGGCTTCTAGGGTCATTTTCTGAAGACATTATTCAAAGCGCTGTGGTTCACTGCTCAAGTTCACTTGAGATCTGGAACACTCTGGCGAGCCACTTCAACAGAGCAACCTCCTCAAGACTGTTCGAACTTCAGAGGAAACTTCAGACTATTTCAAAGCAAGAGAAGACCATGAACGACTATTTACGAGACATCAAGTCTATCTGTGATCAGCTTACCTCTATTGGCAACCCAGTACCGGAAAGGATGAAGATCTTCACAGCTTTGTTTGGTCTTGGGAGAGATTATGAACCTATCAAGACCAGCATTGAAGGATCTATGGACTCTCAGATTACTCCGGCATTTGATGACATAGTCCCTCGCCTGGTTGCATTTGATGACCGTCTCCAAAGCTACACCGCTGACACTAGCGTTATTCCTCACCTCGCGTTTAACACTACTCGAGGAAGACCCTTCTTCACATGAAACAGAGGACAAGGCAGAGGAGGACGCAACTTCTTTTCAACCAGAGGAAGAGGTTTTCCCCAGCACATTTCCTCAGCGTTCTCGTCGAGATCATCTGTGTCCTCAGAAGCAGACAGTCGACCCTCATGTCAAATATGTGGAAAACAAGGCCACGTCGCAGTGAAATGCTGGTACAGATTCGATAACAGTTATCAACTGGACGAAATGCACAACGCTCTAGCGGCTCTACGCATCTCTGGCATGTCGGAATCAGACTCAGTGATGGTTGGAAATGGAGAGTTTCTCCCAATAACTCATACCGGCTTAACAAGTATAGCTTCCACCTCAGGTAACTTAATTCTCAACGATGTTTTGGTTTGTCCTGAGATTGCTAAACCTCTACTTTCAGTGTCTAAGTTTACCAAGGATTACCCCTGCGGTTTTGATTTTGATGCTGATTGTGTTCGAGTGTATGATAAGGCCACCAAGAAGGTTCTGTTGCGGGGAAGAAACACTAAGGGCTTGTACTCTCTGAAGGAACCAATCGCCAAAGCACTCATCACTTCAAGACAAGTTACAGCCAGCGATGAGATTTGGCATCAGAGATAGGGTCATCCGAATCCACACATCCTTCAGCACCTATCTTCTACTAAGTCTATCGTCATAAATAAGAGATCCAGAGGTTTCTGTGAATCCTGCAAGATGGACACGAGCTCCAGACTTCCGTTCTCAGCATCAACGTTTGTTGCTTCAAGACCTCTAGAAAGGATACACAGCGACCTTTGGGGGCCATCTCCAGTAGCGTCAGTCCAAAGGTTTAGATATTATGTAGTCCTCATTGATAACTACTCTAGATATAGCTGGTTGTATCCTCTTAAAAAGAAATCAGACTTCTTTTCAGTGTTCCTTGCCTTCCAATCTCTGGTTCAAAATCAGTTACTCACAAATATTAGTTCTTTTCAATGTGATGGAGGAGGTGAATTTATAAGCAATCAATTCACTAAACACTTACAACAAAGCGGAATACAACAACTTATCTCATGTCAACAGAACGGGCTGGCGGAAAGAAAGCATAGGCATCTGGTTGAGCTTGGCCTGTCTCTCTTGTTTCACAGCAAAGCTCCTCAAAAGTATTGGGTAGAAGCTTTTTCAACTGCAAATTTCCTGAGTAATCTCCTTCCTCATACAGCGATCGAAGAGTCAACAAGTCCGTATGAGAGTATATACAAGAGAAGTCCACCCTACTCAATGCTGCGAGTCTTCGGCTGCTCCTGCTACCCTACTCTTCGAAATTATGCTCAGAACAAATTTGATCCTCGCTCCCTCACCTGCGTGTTCTTGGGGTACAGTGAGAAACATAAAGGATACCGATGTTTGTTTCCAGCAACGGGAAGGGTGTATATCAGTAGGCACGTCACCTTTGATGAATCAAGATTTCCCTTCTCTGATATGTATTGACACCTGCAGCCTGAAGTGACCTCGCCTCTAATGTCAGCATGGCATAAGAGTGTGTTTACTTCTCCAGCCACAGCCAAAGCTCCTGCAGGACAAGACAGACAGCTACAACACAGTAATGTCTCAGTTTCTCACAGACTACCGGTGTTTCAAACACCAGTTGTCACTAGACTGCAAAGCTCGACAGGGCCTTCTACAGAGAGTGGAACGGCCTGCTTGGTTGATCCAGTAACATTTTTGCTTTGTTGTACAATACCTCTCTAATAAAACCCGAATAGGTTGTTTATACATAAACAGAATCTGCTAACAAAATAATGTTCAGCTAGTCTCATTTATAAAAGATATTGTATCTACTCATTTGTGCGAAGTCGTGGCCGTATATCAACCTCACACTGAACCAACACGAGCTAAACTGAGCCGGATAGCTCATGGTTTTGAAACTTTTGATCAATGAAAACTGAAAAGCTATCAATAATTCCACGAGAAATAATAGAATAAAATGACTACATGATTCTATCAAATCTCATAAAAGTAGTAAGAACATGATACAACATAAGCAAGACTACAATATCACAAAATGTTGAAAATAATAACGAACTTTAATATTAAAGTCTCAAATTCATAATACACGTATTGCATCATAAGACTAAACTTTTCTTTTTGTTTGTATTGAAA
Source organism: Brassica oleracea var. oleracea (assembly GCF_000695525.1). Lineage (NCBI taxonomy): Eukaryota > Viridiplantae > Streptophyta > Magnoliopsida > Brassicales > Brassicaceae > Brassica > Brassica oleracea. The sequence goes on along the minus strand of NC_027751.1, from coordinate 43,528,642 downwards.
TTTAACTTTTAAAATTGATGAGTTGTTTGACATTCATGCAAATTTGTTATTTAATTAGGAGAGCAAACCACAAAACATGATTAACCTCTCTGATGGCTGCTGGCTCCACCAGCTGATGAGGAGAAACTGCCATCAGACATAACAACCTCCGAATGAGATATGACATGTTGTTGTTGCTGCATCGTACACATGTTGTTCATGTCAATGAATGATTCTGAAACTCCCCATACTTTTACTGACTTGTCCAGACTTCCACTATATACAATCCATTTATGGTCTTTCCGTTCTGACACTTCAAGATTTTCTTCTACCGCTAAACATTTTACAGGACCTGTGTGACCAGTTAGTACAGAGAGACATGTATGGATATTTCCATCTCTCTTCCACACACATATTGTCTTATCAGCAGACCCACTGAAGACAAGACTGCCCGCAACTTCAAGGCAAAGAACAGCAAGTTTGTGTCCCTCCAAAACACCACCGTAGTTCAATTGCTTCTGATCTCTCTCCCAAAAATTCACCAAACCATCACTCGAACCGAAGTACACAGCAGTACCATTTTTATTCACAGCCAAAGCTGTGATAGCAGTTTCTTGCTTTGTTAACGTTTGCATGAGCGTGTGTTTTGTGTGTTTTCCTTGTTGCTCACGCTTCCACGCTTTCACTGTTCCATCAGCTGATCCAGAGAACACAATCGCTTCCGTTGTTGATACCACAGAATTTACAGCATCATCGTGAGCTGGGATTGATTCTAGGCACTTCGAATCAGAGATCCTCCACACCTTGATTGTTCGATCCCATGAAGCAGAATACAACAGCCCTTGTTCTTCATTTAGGCTCAAACAAGAGACAGCGTCCGCGTGTTTGATCCAAAGCGCGGTGCGGTTTTTCTTCACCTCAACATAGTTACTTGGTTTGAGAGAGGCCTTGAATATATCTTTTAAAGTAGGTAACGTTCCAGAGCGTTTGTGGGAGCTTTGGTTCTTAGGAGATACTTTCCAAACGCGAATCTTACCGTCCTGGTGACCTGTGAAAATCTTTTCCCCTGAAATCACAATGGCCTTTACCAATCCACTGTTGCATTTAAACGCACTAAACTCCTTTAGATTCTTCCACACGCGGATGTTCTTACTATCGGAACCAGTGTAAAGAAGATCTTTTGTGGCCGCTAAAGAATAGATGTGGCCTTCTTCACGTACAAGCGAGCCAATAAGACCATTCTGAGGTAGATTTTCATCGACGTTAGACCATTCGGTTTGAGTAAATGGAGATGCTTGGTTCCAGGGAGACATCATCACTGGAGAACCTTCGCAGCTCATTCTACCGTACATGCCTGTGCCAACCGCAGATGCACTGCTGTTACGTAGGCCGTACTCGTCCTCGGTCTGGTCGGTCATTGCGGAGGAGAGATTCGGATCAGGATGCATCATATTGTTATCCGCCTCGGCGAACATTTTGAATATGTTACTAACTTTTGGCCCCTTCGTAGATTTACAACTTTGAATTAATTAATTCGTGCGGAGAGGAGAAAAAAGGGTAATTAGATTGAGATTTGAAGGGGTTTAGTTTTTAGCTTAACAAATATGGCTGGCTGGCTGCTAAATTTATTTGTTGTTTTTTTAATTATTGATGTTAAGCTTCATTGGCTTAATCTAATTCAGGAAAATTCTTGTTGTGTCATATTTACATCTTGCACATTGTACTAACTCAAAGCAGTATTTTACTATTTGTTTCTTCCCCGAAAATAGATTTGTAGATTTAAAGGGAGGAAAAAATGATTTCCTGTTAGAATAAGTGCCAACAGAAGTATAATGAGAAAATCAGACAATCAAAATAGAAAAAAAATATATATAGAACTTTAAACTATCAAACCTGTGAGTATTTAAAACCTGAAACGGTTGCATATCAAGTTAATCCTCTATCTCGTGTTTGCACTCGTTTGTGATTGATTTGTTAAGAAGTAAGAACAGAGGAAGAAAGATAAACAAAACACAACAAGGTTAATGAGTTCAGGCTCTTAAACTCACTCTACGTCTCGTCGGGATCTGATACCCTGAATCCACTAAAATTACTTGGTTTATATACAAGTTCATTGTCTAAACCTAGCCACAAAACCCTCTTGTCGGTTCCTTAAGAAACCCCAACCATGTCGTATGAGAGTGGTCCCAAAAGGAGAGTACTGCAGAACCGACTTCCTCTTCTGTCGAAGCTTAGTTCTCAAGAACCAGCCAACTTCTGGTTCATTTTGAGAAAGATCCAATGCACACGCCACAGGACTCTCACTTGCTCTCATTTCATGTTGGAATCGTAGTCATGGTCTTCTGCAACTATAAAAGCCTTCTAAGTTGAATGCCATCAACACTTATCCGTAGAGAAGAACAGACATTCCTCTGTTCGGACTCAAAACCATATCCACAAAACTCTACCTTGGATTTGAGTTTCATTGATTCTAGTTCTTGGATTCCACCAATCTTTCTGACTATTGTCAGTTCTTTGAAATCTAGAATAGTTCCAGAGCATTTTAGAGCTTCCTCACCGGTAACACCTTGGTAAGGGCATCAGCTGTATTGTAAAGAGTAGTCTTTGTTAGCTTCACCAAACCGTCTGCAATCAAGTCCAGTATAAAGTTATACTTCTGAGTAATATGCTTTGTTCACATCATTCTTGGATAGTGGCACTCTAAGAATCACTAAACACTTCAACTGCATCTTGATGAAAACCCCCTCATTCATCAATCCCTTATCCAAACTTTTAATTTTACAGCCTAAGTTAGTGCCATATATATACTCGGCATCCGGTGGAAGTAGTGCCACCACTTCTATAGACCAGACTTCCAACTGATTGTTCCATCTCCAAGAGTGAAAACATACTCACCAATTGGCCTTTTGCTTTCTAAATCTCCTCCAAAATCAGAGTCGAAACCCTTTCAAAACAAACTTTGTCTCTTATACACAAGCTTTAGTTCGCGTTTGATATACCTCAAGACCCACTTCACTGCTTGCCAATGCTCTTTTAGAGGTTTGCTCATAAACCGGCTATTCACTCCTGCTAGATAAGACAAATCCACTCGGGTGCCAATCATGGCATACATGATGCTGCCCAGTGCCGGCTTAACATTCTTATCGGCCCAGGGCAAATTTTTTTATTCTACCTTTTAAGATTATTTATTTTTCAATGCTTTAAATACATTTTTGTTTATAAAATATAACAGTAATATATTGTGATTTAACCATATATAATTAAAACATTTCTAGGCCCCTTTTTAATTTTATTTATTAAAAACTTGTAAAATATTTATGTAAAAAATGTGTATTTTTAAGAAAAATCAAGCCCCTTGACTTTATACGGAGAGACACAGGTTTGGACCTAGTACGGTCGTACGATTTTTTCCCTAGTTAGTTGGCTCTGATGCTGCGGACTGCACTAGAGCAAGGGACTGTCTTCATTGACTCTGCTTGTTCTTTTAGTTCGTTGTCTGTATCTGTTCTTAGCTTGAAATGGACTCCTAATGCTGTCTGAACTTGCTTGAATTGATTTGAGTATGAACATGTCTAACACTTTCATCAAATACTTTTTTTTT
>NC_027751.1:43522393-43523646 GCF_000695525.1 Brassica oleracea var. oleracea | reverse complement strand
AGTGCAAGTTGTATTTATAGATCCATTCCACTGCTGCATCCTGTCAGTAGTCTGCAATCTCTCCTTCAGAGTTAACCACATGATGAAAGCATATTTAGGAGTAGATTGCGAAAACCAGACAGCCTTATGCCACACACAAACAGGCTTCTTGCTTCGAATCTGATCCCATGTCTTGCTTGTCGAAAACATGTTTCTATATTTTCCTTCAGCATGTTTCCATAATACAATATCTTCCTCACGATCATCACCAAGCTTTCTTATCTCATCTTCTATCTGATTCAGAATGTCTACTCTATGATTCCTCCTTCTTCTATTTCTCTTTGCCTCTGCAACAGAGTAATAATCAGGGACACCTAATTCGAGTGGTCCTCTGTCTCCAAGTGTTTCTTTTAGATCATCAAATCTGGACCATCTGTCATACCAAAAAGATGTGCATTCTCCGTTTCTCACTTCTTTTCGAATAAACAGCTTTGCAAGGCCTCTAAGTTTTAATAGCTTCCTCCAGACCCAGGATCCAGAGCTTGTGTTTTCTTTAACTGACCAGAATGAGCTTTTCCGAATCAGGTAGCATTGAACCCAGCGAACCCACAGCGACTTCTCTGCCATTAGTCTCCATATCAGCTTCAAACCGTAAACTTTATTTAACTCCTTCAAAGGCCTAAGACCCAAACCACCTTCTTCTTTTGGGAAACAGATATCCTTCCAACTAACCTTCGCCTTTGTTGTTTTGAGATCCGGGCCAGACCAAAGAAATGCAGAGCATAACCTTTCCACCTCCCTTAAACAGCTTCCTGGTAGCCTGAATGCTGCCATCCAGAAGTTAGCAAGACTTGTTATAATAGATTTTATGAGCGCAAACGACCTGCATGTGAGAGAAGTCTCCCTGTCCAAGAACTCATTCTTTTTCTCACTTTTTCAATCAGTGGGAGATAGTCACTTACTGTCATACGCTTGGTGAGAAGGGGTAGGCCTAAATATCTGACTGGAAGGCTTCCGGATGAGAAGGGAAAGGTAGCTATAATATCCGCCTTAGTACTCTCATTTATCCCTGCAGTGTATAAGGTGGACTTTTCCAAGCTTATTTTCAGACCCGAGCAACTCTCAAACTCCTTAAACACCTTGAAAACTTCTTCTATTGATCTCTTTGTTCCATCAGTAAATACCAGCAGGTCATCTGCAAAGCATAGATGCGACATGAGGATGTTTTTGCATCTAGGATGATAACCAATCTGCTTCCTTTCCACTGCTCTGTT
>NC_027751.1:43518534-43521701 GCF_000695525.1 Brassica oleracea var. oleracea | reverse complement strand
CTTGAGCTCTGTCCTTCTTAGGTATCAGCGCCAGTATTGTTGCATTTAAACCCTTAGGTAGAAATCCCTTACTGAAGAAGGACTGAACTGCATTGGTGAGGTCTTTTCCAATTACGCTCCATGCTGACTTAAAAAACTCACTTGTATACCCATCCGGTCCTGGAGATTTACTACTTGGCATCCTGAATACAACTTCTCTTATCTCCTCCTCTGTAACAATTCTTATAAGCCTTGCTCTTTCTTCTTCGCTACATCTGAAAGAGATAATACTCTGAAGATCCTGTACAGACTTTTCCTCTATGTCCATCGGCTCATACGTAAGGAATTCTTTAAAGAATCTTTCTGCTTCTTTCTTTACCTCTTCTTGAGTAGAGATCGTTCTTCCATCAGGGCATATTATCTCTCGGATCATGTTCCTTGTTTCTCTTATCTTCACTGCATTGTGAAAAGCTTTGTTGTTTTTATCTCCAACCTGCAACCAATGTAATTTCGACCTCTGTTTCAACACCTTCTCTTCAATATCCGAAATTCTCTGCCATCTTACTGCTGCTTCATGCTCTGCGTGAACATTTTCCGGTGTAGGAGCTTCAATCAGATTTTCCTGCTTCTTACATAGGTCTCTAAATGCTTCTTTCACCTTCTTAGTAAGTGCTCCCAATTTATTTTTACTTAGGAATCGAATGTGAGGCTTCAATCCTTTGAGGTATTTCGAGAATCTGAAGAGAGCCGAAGTTGACTGAAACAGAGGTTGATTATCCCTCCAATAGCTCGCAATTATCTCCTTAAATTCTGGTGTCTCAGCTATCACATTGGTGAATTTAAATGGCTTCCTTTTACTTACTACTTCCACCTCCAACTGAAACCTTCCCCGCAAATGATCTGATACTCCTCCAGCTTCAAAAACTCCAAAGGCCTGCGTACGTTTATGAAGCCACGTTTCATTCACTAATATTCGATCAAGCTTCTTACTGATTGTACCTTCATCTCTTTTATTACTCCAAGTGAACTTCGGACCCTGAAATCCCATATCCAGAAGTCTGCAATGCTGAATTACATTCTCAAAATCTCTCATTCCCACAGTCATTATATCTCCATCCTGATGACTTGAATGTTCTTCCCCCTCCAGCACCTCATTAAAGTCACCCATTATGATCCATTCTCTATTTCTGAACCTCCTTGAATCATGATGATCCTTGATATCTTTCCATAACTCTTTTCTTTTTTCTGCAGTATTTTCAGCATATACAAAAGAGCAGAAAAATTCCTCCTCTGCTTCCTCTAACAGAACGGACATTGTTATTATTTGATCTGACTTAAACACCGGTGTCATTCTAACCCGAGGACTCCAAACCACCCAGATTCTTCCCTTCCTGTTAAACTCGTAATTATTTACAGCCGACCACCCTTTAAACACTGAAGAAATGATTTTTCCTGATTTACTCTCCTTAACTCTTGTTTCCAGGAGACCCCCAAACAGTAAGCCTTTATCTTGAATCCACTTATCAACAACTCGATGTTTCGACTGCTTGTTGAACCCACGAACATTCCAAAAGAACCCTGTCATTTGTAAGAATTTTTGTTTCGCTTCCCCATATTACCAGTTGTCTCTGGAACAACTCGATGCATCGTTTTTGATCTTCTCGGTAAGGAGGGTCTGATCTTGGATGCACTTGCCAAATCAGGCCAATCTTCTTGAGTAACCGGAATTCCCGCAATGCCCTGATTCTGACTTTCTGCTTCCTTATTTTCCTTCTCTCCCTCTACCTCACCCTTGTTTTCATCAGCAATTCCTCTCTCTTCTATAGCCTCTGCTTCCTTTCCTTTGATTATACTCACATTTTCCTCTACTATCTCTTTAACGACACTTAGTATCTCCTCACTTTCTACTTCAATTATCGAATCCCCCTTTTCATCCACCTCCAAAAGATTTGAAAATCGAGAGGGAGTTAGTATCTTTACTTGACCAAACTTCAGATTTGAATTTCTACTAGCCTTCTCTGGAGTTACATCTTGCCAGTTCTCCACCATTTCCCCTTCTTCAATTTCGTCCTCTCTATTTATCTCCTTATCTGCCTCTACTCTTACTTCATTACCTTCCCCACTTTCCTTTTCCTTCTCCTTGTCATTACTTCCCTCCACTACGTTATCCTTCTTCAAAGTTCCATTCTCCATGTAATCTTTCTTATTCAGAATACAAGCTTTCTCAACATGTCCCCATTTCCCGCAGGTTCGACATCGCAGTGGCAGCCAAGGATAAATGAACTCCACCAGAGATGGTTTCCCATTCTTTGTGAAGTTGATTTTATCTGGCAACTCCTTCGATAGATCAACATTCACAAATATCTTCGCCAGTTTGAAGTTTGAGCAAGATGCTGTCTCTGGGTGAAGCCTAACCGGAAATCCCGCTGCACTGACAATGAAGCTCAGTCCCTGCCATGAAAACATGTTCATTGGCACATTCTTAAGATAAACCCACATTGGGATTGACTTGATTTCAGGTTTCTCCTTCAACTCATCCGGTGTCCACTTCGTCACCACCAACGGTACGCTCCCTATATTCCACATGCCTCTTTTCAAAATCCTAGCTCTCATTGTTGGATTTTGAACTTTGAACTTCATAGTTGTATCATCGACTATGTGAACATCAATCTGCTTCGATTCGCCTTGATTCCAAATCCTGTTTACAATAGCGTGTACTCTTGCTACGTGTGGTGCAGTGTCAAGAAATTTACCAATCAAGTAATCTTCCCAGAGTAGATCTACCTTTTCAATCACTTCATTTGGGATTTCTACCACCTTCCCTTCCTCCCCCTCGATTATCTCCAGATCATACTTCTTCAGGACCTTCCTCTCCTGTGCTATCTTAACCCATGAAACTCCTCCATTCACAGATCCCCCCGCAAGGTTTTCCGCTTTGTGCTTTGTTGTATCTTCCAATCTCAAACTCTCCTTATTTCCCAAATCCAAATACTCACTTCCTAATCGATCCGATGGGTTCGCCTTCATCTCTGTCTCGTTTTGCGCCTTCTGATTACCCTTTGAACCCGTCGGAGACCTGGGTAGCCCCGGCGGGAACGCCGAATCCATGCCGTGAGAGTTGATCGCCAAATCGCCTTATTTTTCGCCTTATTTTTCGCCTTCTAAAAAAAAAAAAAAAAAAACCCCCC
>NC_027751.1:43517560-43518434 GCF_000695525.1 Brassica oleracea var. oleracea | reverse complement strand
TCGCTCTGGGTCGCTCTTCGCGAGCGACCTCGTTGTGTCGCTCCGGTTACATCGCTCCGGGTCCCTCTTCGCGAGCGACCTCGCTGTGTCGCTCCGGTCACGTCGCTCTGGGTGATGGTGACGCGAGCGACATCGCTGTGTCGCTCCGGTCACGTTGCTCACAGCGACATCGGGGTGTCGCTCCGGTGAGGTCGCTCCCATGCACTGCTCGTCCAATGATCACCTTTATCACCTCTTTTGAGCTCCAAATGCACCCAAATGTCTCCAAGAACTCCATGTGGTTCTCCAATACCTGATAAGGACTCCTGTATGCAAAATGCAACCTAAACATGGCTAAATCCTAGTCTATATGATCAAAATGCTCATTGGTGAATGGATAAGACAATGGAAATATGCAAGATATCAACTCCCCCAAACTTGTTCTTTTACTTGTCCACAAGTGAACTTTCTAGAACTCATAGGGAGAGAGGTTTGAAGGTGGGAGCTCATAGCCAAAAGAAAAACAACTAGCACTCGATTCAACACCTAATCTAACATGAGCACACTCTCTTATTACACTCTAGCTTCTCTAGGCCTATCTCAACTCCTTTTGCCCTTATACTCATCATCAAGCATCAACACATTCAAATCAACCAACTCTCACATTCATTAAGCATAAAACATCAAGTGAATTCTTGCAAATGGTCAATTGGTCCAAATCATTTGGTTGAGTAAGGGAAGACTTTTATTCAAGTGGGTCACGAGGTTCAAAATCCATGATCTTGTAAAGTGGTTTACTCTCAAAACGAGTAGCCTTAACATTGCACATAATATATCTAAGAAAAGGATCAACTCATGCATACAATGCTCAATCTCCATTGTTCTACCCTTTTCC
>NC_027751.1:43516783-43517496 GCF_000695525.1 Brassica oleracea var. oleracea | reverse complement strand
CCCAAGAACACTTTGCACATAAAACTCTTTTTCTTTGAAATCTATAAAGGATTTTCTTAACTTCTAAACAAATCTTAGCTCTAAACAACTTTGCTAGCCCCATTTTCTCTCTTTTTTTTTTATTCTTTTTTTTGTTTGGGGGCCAAGACTTTTTACAAATCAAGCTAGAAATTTCTCTACTTATCCCATAAAGACTAGTCAATTAAACACAAGAGTTCACTCTTTTCCTTCAACTTTCTCATACTCCCAAATCAAATTTCACAACACTCACCCCCATCCTATGGCTAGACAATAATGTGCCTAATCTAGAAAGAATGAAGATCAAGCATTGTCGTTCCCGATACTCTCAACATTATGTGCATGTAAGACTTTCCGAAAAAGGCCTCACTCATCAATCAATGAAGGCTTAAACAGAGGAAGGGATTTTGGGGAGAGGTCTACCACTAGAGGTTGTCAAAAAGATTGGCATAAAGGATGTGACAACTCAAGTGTGTATATCCATGATTCAGTACACAAGGGACCATGAGCAAGATGCATTAAGTTCGTTCAGTTCAAATAAGGTTGTAGTTGGCTTCAAAGACTGAGTTTCAGCAATCAACAAGTTTCAGGAAGAGTTTTCAAGGCTCGAAGCATACAAGTCCTTTTTGAGAGATGCATAAGCTACTAGGTGCAAAGTAGTGTTCTTTACAAGGCATTTAAAATCATTGCTCCCA
>NC_027751.1:43513556-43515554 GCF_000695525.1 Brassica oleracea var. oleracea | reverse complement strand
TGCCTCACGTGCGGATCGTCATGGTAAGTGACCTCAAGGGAAGACAAAAACTGACAGGAGACATCTCGGTAGGTGGGGTAGGCCATGGTAAGGAGTTTGAGCATCTTCAGGTGCCCCAGCCTTGCCTCAATATCAGAATCGAGACCCACCTCCTTCAGCAAATCAAGGTCAGCGAATCTGGTCGGAGTTCGAATTTACCCCATTCAACAAATGGTGATACAGTTCTTCCTCAGATGGAGTTTTCGTCCTGTCTCTATCCTCAGCAACCTCTTTCCCCTTGGACATCTTGGCCCTCGTTGTAGGAGCCTGCTCATCTGCACTTTCATCGCTACTTTCCTCATCTGTGGCAACTGCTATACTCTTCCCTGCCCTCTTCTCTTGCTCCTTTGCCTTCTTTGCAGCCACGGTTTGCTGTCGAGAAGTCCTTTGTGTCCCAGAACCAGCTCGTTCCGAGGCTAAAGCCTTTCCTCTCAACGAAGACTCTTGACTTTCAGGTTCCTGCCTCTCAGCATATGACTTTCCCTTAGTTTTCTTAACCATTGTACCTGAGAAATACAAAACTTGGAAAGGGATAAGTGGATTGACTTTGCAAATGTAAACTTCAAGAAGCAACGTAAAGAATCACAATTCTCAATCTTTTCATGATGTGAAAATTACAAGACAAGTAAAATTCAATAATCAAAGTAATTCTAGAATGAGAGGGTTCTCTAATCAAACCTTTCAACACCTTAACATACTAACTCACCCACTAACACACTCAATTAGGATCAATTTCGAAAAGCCCCAAATCCATGAACCCTAATTTTGCCAAAGTTCAAATTAAGCTCAATTCCACCATCAATTCAACAACCCAACTTGATATATAAGCTTTCCCTAGTCTATTTTACCACAATCAAGCAAGAAAATGACCAAATTTCGATTTTCAGATTCTAGGGTTCATGGACCTACGAATTTGAATTTAAAAACACAATACCTTGCTTTGGATGGAAGGAAATGGGAAATGGGTGGTCAGGAATAGACTGTTGGGGCGAAAGCTTAGATTTAGAAACAAGAACTAAGAGATTTGGGTGAGAATTGAGAAAGTTAGGAGATTTTTGGTGTGGGTTTGTTTGAGAGAGTATGAGTGTTTGTGAGAGGAAGAGAGAGTGAAAGAGATGAAGGTCGTGGTTATGGGTAGTTCTAGGGTCGTCCGGTTAGGTTTAAGGCTGGTTAACTCGAATTAAACCGGACAAAATCGAAGAGGGACTTACCTGGACCGGCTCGGGAGCGACCTGGAGTGGTCGCTCTGATGGGTCACTCCGTGTCGCAGTAAATGCGAGCGACCTCACGTGGTCGCTGCGTCACGTCGCTCCCAGCGACAGAATACAGAATTAAACCGGACAAAATCGAAGAGGGACTTACCTGGACCGGCTCGGGAGCGACCTGGAGTGGTCGCTCTGATGGGTCACTCCGTGTCGCAGTAAATGCGAGCGACCTCACGTGGTCGCTGCGTCACGTCGCTCCCAGCGACAGAATACACGAGCGACCTCACGTGGTCGCTGCGAGACGTCGCTCCGAGAGCGATTCTCGAGCCTCAGAGACAGAAAACGCGAGCTACTTAGCCGAGTCGCTCTGATCACGTCGCTCCCAGCGACGAAAAACGCGAGTGACCTCACGTGATCGCTGCGAGACGTCGCTCCCAGAGCGACTCTCGAGCTCCGGACACCAAATATGCGAGCGACTTGGACCAGTCACTCTGATCACGTCGCTCCCAGCTGGAGCGACCTCGTGGCGTCGCTGCGGAACCTCACTACCACGCTCGAGTCCTTGCCTTGACCGGATCGATGAACCACCTGAACACTACATCAACACTTTCCCTTTTTTTTTTTTTTTATGAAATATGATGAAAATGAAAATATCAATGCAATATGTACAAGGATAAGCATGGGACTTCCTCCCAAGTGAGCTTATTTTAAGTCTCTAGCTTGACTTTGCCTCCTTTGGCTAGTGAGAAGGAGG
>NC_027751.1:43511272-43512183 GCF_000695525.1 Brassica oleracea var. oleracea | reverse complement strand
CCAAAAGGTGTCTCAACGCAGCATGATCTGTGTAGACAATGACTTTAGATCCCACCAAGTAGCTTCTGAACTTCTCAAAGGCAAAGACAATGGCTAGCATCTCCTTCTCTGCTGTGGCATATCTCATCTGAGCATCATTCAGGGTTTGGCTCGCGTAGTAGATCACATGGGTCTTGCCATCTTTCTTCTGCCCCAAAACAGCTCCCACAGCATAATCACTAGCATCACACATGATCTCAAAGGGGAGATCCCAATTAGGTGGTTGGATAGTTGGAGCACTGATGAGTTCACCTTTCAGCTTCTTGAAGGCTTCTAGACACTCCACATCAAAGCTGAAGGTGGCTTCTTTGCACAGCACAATCCCCTTCTCTGAAATCGATTTTGGCCGTATCCACCTCAATCCCCTTTGGTGGGGGCAAACCAACCATAACACTCCAAGATGTCTTTCACTGTCTTTGGTGGGGGCAAACCAACCATAACATCGATTTTGGCCGTATCCACCTCAATCCCCTCCTCTGAAATCTTGGGCCCCAGCACAATCCCTTCTTTGACCATGAAGTGACACTTCTCCCAGTTCAGCACAAGGTTGGTGTCTTCACATCTCTGTAGGACCCTACATAAATTTGACAAAAAAGCAGAAAACGAAGATCCATAGACAGAGAAATCATCCATGAACACCTCCACAACATCCTCAATCAGATCAGAAAAGATCGACATCATGCACTTTTGAAAGGTGGCTGGAGCATTACATAGACCAAATGACATTCTTCGATATGCGAAGGTACCATAAGGACAAGTGAATGTTGTTTTCTCCTGATCATTGGGATGTATGGGGATCTGGAAGAATCCCGAATATCCATCAAGAAAACAATAGAATGGATGATTTGCAAGTCTCTCAAGCATCTGATCAA
>NC_027751.1:43502074-43509549 GCF_000695525.1 Brassica oleracea var. oleracea | reverse complement strand
GGAGATCTCATTTCTCAGCTTAGCAGTTCTTGAAGTAGAGAAGAGCTTCTCCAAGAAAGCTTTCTTGCAGTCATTCCAAGTGGTGATTGAGTCACTTGGTAGAGACTTTTCCCACTGTCGTGCCTTATCCCCCAGAGAGAAAGGGAATAACTTCAGCTTTAAGGCATCCTCAGACACACCATTGGTTTTTGTTAACCCACAGTAGCTGCCGAACCTGTCCAAGTGATCAAATGGATCCTCTAGAGCCAAGCCATGATACTTGTTGTTCTCGATCACGTTGAGGAGTCCTGATTTGATCTCAAAGTTGTTGGCTGCTACAGCTGGTGCTCGGATTCCCAATCTATGACCATGAATGTTGGGGCGGTCATAAGTGCCAATGGGTCGAGCTGCTCGCTGTTGGTTTTGTGGAACGTTGTTGGCATCATTTTGAGGTATGTCTCCCATATCCGTATCCAATCTCTGCAATTGACACTATTGCTCTTCTTCTCTTCTCTTTCTAGCATGCCTTGTAATACTTTTGAGAATCGAATCCACAGGGAGTGTAGGCACCCAATAAAATTTAGATATTAAGATCAAACTAGGCAATCAATAAATATGCAGTAAATAGCAGTAAACAAGTAATCAATTGGTTGTGAGAATATATGAGAAAATAGTTAGACTTAGGGTTCCATCCAATCAGAATTATGATGTATATATTGATATTAGGAGTTTTCAAGGTTCCTAAGACAATGTTGTAGTATAAATGATTGTCGAACCAATTCTAAGGGATTTCAAGCACTGAGAATGCAAGTACTTACTTAATCTAAGTGCAACCGATGATTTTAAAGGTTTTCCAAACTAATGATTATTACTAATGCAGTTTCATAATAATAAAAACGGTAAATGAGCTGACTTTCTTAACTAAGGAAATGAGAACTCATGGGCATAGGAATTAGACCTTGGGTGATCAAGTTTCGAACTAAGGATGGCAAACGAACAATCAAACTATCAACCTTAAGCTTAGACACGATTCTAAACAAACTCTATGTCTAGATGAATGTTCATTTACTAACACATTTCAAACAACAAATGTCTTCGGTTGAATAATATGGAAGCAATCATTACTAACTGGTCTAAAGCTATCTTAACACTTCTAACAACAAAAGTCTTTGGCAAAATATGCTAAAATCTTAGAAGAGTTGTTTCAGGCATTTCATCGAACACATTTTGGGTGGGAAATGCCTAAAGATCAACTTTTGAGAAGCTAACTCAGAAGATGCATTATGATTACTCTACTAGCAAGGTTTTGGAATGATCTACTCTAAAACATCCTAGCTCTAACCTAATCACCCTTAATCTTCCTAACCCATGAATTCAAATGGTGATTACTCACTACTCTTCATGATTCCTCTTAAACCCATTTTGGATTTCAGATTAAACATACAGAGGGATACAACAACGAATTGGAAAACACAGAATTGCAATAACTAGATGAACAAAGACGATTCAAGAGATGAACTTTCCAAAGGTTTTTTTCTTAGAACAAAGATAATCTGTCTGGTGGCTGCCAAAATTACTTAAAACATAGGTTTTCAGAAGTAAAAACGTGCATAATTAAATGACCAAAAGGCCCTTGAGTANNNGTCGCTGCGAGACGTCGCTCTGGGTCGCTCTTCGCGAGCGACCTCGCTGTGTCGCTCCGGTCACGTCGCTCCGGGTGATGGAGACGCGAGCGACTTCGCTTTGTCGCTCCGGGTGATGGAGACGCGAGCGACCTCGTTGTGTCGCTCCGGTCACGTCGCTCCGGGTGATGGTGACGCGAGCGACATCGCTGTGTCGCTCCGGTCACGTCGCTCTGAAAGGGTGTCACAGCGACATCGGGGTGTCGCTCCGGTGAGGTCGCTCCCATGCACTGCTCGTCCAATGATCACCTTTATCACCTCTTTTGAGCTTCAAATGCACTCAAATGTCTCCAAGAACTCCATGTGGTACTCCAATACCTGATAAGGACTCATGTATGCAAAATGCAACCTAAACATGGCTAAATCCTAGTCTATATGATCAAAATGCACATTGGTGAATGGATAAGACAATGGAAATATGCAATATATCAGATATAGGAGAGCCCGAAGATGTATAAGCCTCACCCGAGGAAAGGAAAGAACAGCCGAGGTTTAGGAAGGAGAGTCAATCGAGCGGAGGAGCAGCGAGAACCGTAAATCGAACTAACCGGGAAGATCCCGGTGGAGAACCGCCGTCAACACCAAGAAAGGTGTGACACGGAGACAATAGCCAGCCGTCCATCACCAAAAAGAAAGGTAAGGACGCCAGAGTCAAAACCGACAAACCACCGAAGGACAAGTGCGTCGTCGGAACAAAAAGCCGGCCGGATGCACCGATGCCGAAGAAGAAGCTCGAACAAAGCGATCGAGCAACTGAAGTCGTTCTCTCTCTCTCTAAAAGATTTTGAAGAGATAAGAGAGAGAGAACGCAAACTCAACAAAAAGTTTCCTTGCTTGAAAGAGCAGAACCTTTACAAGTGCCCTATGTATTTTGTTTTCGAAAATAAAAAAACTAATAATAATTAGGGAAAAAGCTAGTTTAACCCTAATTCATTTTGTTTATTATTATAATGACTTTTATTTTATTTTAATTACTAGTTTAAATTTTATACCTATTATATTTCTCAATCCTTTGTTATCAAAAATAATAATTATGAAAATATCATTACTCACAGACTTATTTTGTCTACGTTATATGTGGCTACAAACTTATTTTTATTTTTCTTTAACTATAGATTTAACTTAAATTCTATAGACTTAATTAGATTTCTACAGATTTATAATGATATATTTGTCATGTTTTGTCACAAATTTATTAAATATTCACAAATTTAATTAAATTTAATTTTTTTTGCCACAGGTTTACTTATTTTTTACAGCTTTATATAGGATTTGATAGATTTGTTTTTCCTTCGACCACCGATTTTTCTATTTTTGACAAATTTATTTGGGTTTTAATTATTCTTTGACCACAATTTACTTATTTTTTGACAGATTTAATATAAATTTGACAGATTTGTTTCTCTTTTGACCACATATTTAATTACAATTTAATAGATTTTTTTACTTTGGCGACATATTTTAATCATTCTTTGGCCACAAATTAATTAAATTTTATTTAACCGAACTGGTTATTGAAAACCGGATATAACCATTAAATTCTGATTTTTTTTTTAAATACAAATATTTCAATTCAATTAAACTAAAATATTTCTAACCAACAAATTAAATTAAATAACCGAAATAAATTAAGTAAACCAAACCGTAACAAAAACTTAAGCAATCAGATGCACGTAAGCAATGCATATCTATTTATCACCCTTACTATCATAGCTCATACTTGTGGAGCGCTTGTTCCACTTCTATAATGCCGAGAGATGTAGCTTCACTGGTTCCATAAAATATCATAACAAAGATTTATTCCACTTCTATAATGAACAATTCTCTGTCTTAATTGCAAAAAACAATTCTCTGTCTTTCATGCTTTGTTTCTTGAGAGTTACTTTGTTTCTCTTCTAGCTCTTCTTCTCACGCGTGCCTTTCTGTTTTTTTAATACTTTGCGAGTTAAAACTTTTGTTCTATATTGGTACTCCAAGTATCAAAGAGATCATTGTACGAGGTTCTATATAACAATAATTAGTAACTTAGACAATAAACAAAAGCATAAAAATAATAAAACAGAACAGACGGCCTTATGATAATTATGGATTGCTAATTGTAGATGAAACACATTTTGATACTAAATGTTTAATTTACACAATAAGACACATTCACTAAGAGAATCTAAAACTGAACGTACTACTTTGGTGAATCAAGAAATAAATGAATGCTTTGAGGTTCTCCAACTCGGTCGGAGATCCTGAATGGTTTTGTTACGTAACCCTTCAAATGTGCAACCAATCGCAAGACACTCAAAGTATTTTATGGTATAAACACCATGCAGTCTCCTAGGGGTGATTCTGTGGAACTTTTTTCAATCTTCTTACACTGAATTGTTTTTCATTCTTCTTCCAGGGACCTTAGCACTCAGGATGGACGGAATCATCTTGACAAATAGTTATAATAGCTCAGACTCCTTTGCTGACTAGGAGCTTTTCCTTTATTGTAAAGTAGACGGGGATAGTTTTTCTTACTGCTAGAAGAAACCATATCTAACAATGAAAAACAAAAGAAAATTGTTACCATGAAATTTTAGTACAAAAACGAGTGTTAGTTGTAAATTTGTAATCAAATTATTCATCATCAGAAAAACTCCAAGCTACGATACAGTTGAGATGTGCTTGTTACACGCATTCTCTTACGAGAACCCACCAAGCATCAACTCTATACAAACAACTATTCAAAAAGTCAAATCACTTAGTAACAAACCTTCTTCTCAAATCATTAACGTTTCACATCCAAGAAGACAAAGTATCATGTACCTATCATTGAACAATGCATAATCAAGTATGAGACCCATATGGTTCGTTGTTGTAACCAATATTCTGATCTATAACACTTAACACCAAATCAAAAGCTATCCAAACTCCATGGAAATCTCAATGTTCCAGAAAACAAAATTTATAAATCGGAGGAGGAAACTAAATATAGATTCGAAGCCATGAAGTGACAGAAGTAATTGACGGTTGAAAATGGTGGTTCTCGTCGTCGGAGTGTTTGACAGCGGAGATAACAAGAGGCCTTCCCACCGGCGAAGTCGACACAACTCGGAGGAAGAAGATTAAACCGTCTGCAATTTTGAACTCAACATCTTAGACGAAACAGTGGTTTTGTCTTTCAGAAAGTTTTTCTTGTTCCTGTTGACGACAGCTAGGGTTTCAATTATTTTTCACTTTTTAAATTTTTTATTTACTAAGAAATAAAATGAATAACGGCAAATTGTAGTAAAGATGAACTATTAGGTTAATTGGTCTTTATGTACGTATGTTAGATTATATTGATTACACAAAGTTAAACTAGTAATTAAGTAAAAGATAAGAGTTAATCTAAATAATTTTCTCTAATAATTATCCAACGGAGGATCCACAGGGGATATTCGACTCCTTTTTATCACGTTTTATTTTATTTATATTCAGTTGCCTTTTCGGAAAGCTTGTCGAAAAATATAAACTGATGTGGCACGTTTATCAATGTTGAAAACTTGAAATATCACCTTTGATTAATATTTGGATTGATTGGAAAGAGCAGAACCTTTATATATTTTATTGTAGAATTAATGTTATAGTTTTTTCTGTTGTAACTGTATAAATTTTTGGGTAGAACTTTAGTTGTAGATATGAGGAGATTTAATTATTTAAATTTTCTAAAGCCAATACATAAGTGCTCTATGTATTTTGTTTTCAAAGATAAAAAAATGTAGTTTTATAAAATCTTTGAAAAGCATGATTAGAAAATATATATACTTTAGAAAAAAAAATCTGAAGAAAAATTCTACCGAATTTCTAAAACACTTACCAATCATCATCATTGTCACTATTTTTAAAATTTATCGGTTATGTTTTTATGCAACTTCGTACCGATCATCACTTTTATTTTTCTAATTTTATTTTTGAAAATTAGCATATACCAAATTATTTTTAAGAAAACATCCAAGATTCCAACTTTATCTCAGTATTTATCTTAATATTATATGTTATCCATATATAATTTTAGGATGAGTTATTACACATCTAAGACCAAACTAATATAATTAATACAGTTGATTCAATTTGGATGAATGAGATTAAAATAGTTATACTTTAATTTGAAAGAATATATGTAACATAATATACTCACAAAATGAGTAACTAAACTAATCAATTCTTTTATCTAAACTAAAAAATTTAACTAAGAATAATATATTATTATTTGTAGTAATATATTTATACATATAAATTATAGAACAACTTAACATATCAATAAATAAATATGAAATTTTCAAATAATATGATAGAAATATTAATATCTATCTATCTATCTATCTATAATAATAAAGTAGACTGTAGTATCTCCGGAATGCGCCACGTCATCAGGAAGAAGTGGGCGTTTTACGCCACGTGTCCTCCTGCTTTGTTTCGAACTTTCGATGATGCAACGATGAATTATTCTAATGGGCCATACTTCTCTTATAAAAGTGAGCCCAACATATTATCGTGTTCTTATAACTTTCTTTGAAGGCTGGTACAATGATTTTTTACCATAAGCAATATTCTTTTTGTTAAAAAAGGTTTTCTCTCTTCGTTAACAACGTAGCTGCGTTCTATCACCGTGACTCTTGGGATTTCAAAACCTCAGACCAACGCCTCTGTAACGTCTTCAGATTTTGCCTATACATTTATCCAAGCATTAACGTTGTTCCTACCACTCCTACCAGCATTAAGTCGGCCTTATCATCCACCAAGGTAGCCGTTCAAAACACCAAAAAGTGTTCTTCCCCTGCGAGGACAGACGCACTGCAACGAAATCCAAAGGTCAATCACAATCAAGCAACAACTCTGTCAATGGCGAAATCTTACACTTTTTTTGCCGATTCGAAGGCTGGTCGCTGCTCAAACACGGTGGATTAATACAAAGGTTACAACTCCGAAATCTGTTTATTTGTTCTGTTTATTCTCTAAGCAGCTTTGATGTTACATTGAGCCAAAAAAAACTTGCGACTCTCGGATACGTCGTTAATCACAGATTCGATAAAGTCAATACAAACTGAAATATTTTGATTCCTTGACTACGATGGCAAATACCGACAAACAGTTACCTGGTATTCTTTTAATCTTCTCTTATCAATTAGGCATTTTTCAACCATATTAACGCATCACCACTTCTAAAATTGCGAGATATACTTGGTGAGCTTTTTGCAATCAGGAACACAACGTGTTATGCCTACTTTGCGTATATAAAGGTACTCGCTACATTTGGGATTCCCATGGCTGTCATCTTTTACAACTATGAATGTTATCGTCCTCTCCTCTCCATGGCAATTTTATTGAATCTTTACAGAGATGTGAATGTAGTAACTCTTTTTGACTGGTTTATCTTTTGCATTTCATGTCAAATTTGAAAGCTATGGTTCTGAACCAAAATTTATGTTGGTCATTAGCATCAATCCTAAGGTTGTTGGTGGTGAGTAAACTTAATATTCCTTTTCTCTCCTGCAGTTAGACAAAACCTCTCTCCCATGCGGTTAATGTTGATGTATTGAGTTTTACAAACAAATATAGCATTCTCTTAACTAACTTCCCATTATGCAGGCCGTTTTTTAAATACAACTTCTGGAACCCACATCTAATTTGTCTCAGACACAGCTGTCGGAAAAGAACACTGTGAAAAGTAAGAGCATGAGCATTGGTGAACTCCCTCATGGGTCCATGAATAGTTATGAACTTGTATTTGTCTTTTTCTGCATTGGTAAACCTGAAGAAAGAGTTCATAAGACTAAAATAATAATATTTAATTTT
>NC_027751.1:43483965-43501974 GCF_000695525.1 Brassica oleracea var. oleracea | reverse complement strand
CGGGTTCATGCGCAAGGCCCGGTTCATCAAACTAATCGCATTTTTCTCTTTTTTAAATCCACCGGGCCTAAAATTTCGAGCCCACAAACCTGTTATAAACCGCTAATCCGGATGGTCTAAGTGACTATAATACTAATATTAGACAACCAGCACCGACTGGACATAAATATTTTGCCATATGATTCCATCTTATGTTTTCTGTGTTGCCACATTTATTCTCTTAAAGTTATTTGGGGATGTCTCAAACCAGACTGGCTCTTCATCAAAGCTGCTTCATGCCTAGAAAATAGAACCTCTAATCTGAGCTTAACCAATGTGTTCTCACATCTGAGCCACGGGTCAAAGTTACATAAATCATTATTTAATCCTGAAATTGTTGATGCTAATTGTTATAGTCCTCTTACTGATGACAGATAATTGAGATTCTCTGCACCATCAAAGTTACTGGTATCCAGACAGAATAAGAATGGCGCTATATAGGTTGTTCAACATGTTCAAAGAAACTTCAGAGATAAATTTCTTCTTTCACATGCATCGTATGTGATAATACCAGCGCTGTAGGCGTTCTCAGGTAACGCTCTAATAGCCATGCTCATCCAAATATTGTATTCTACCCCCATATATTCCCTTACACTAATATAATTTTAACATATATTCCATTTCTACAGGTATCAAGTTGAGCTGTCTGTCTCAGACCAGACGGATGAAACTTTCTTTGTGGCTTTTGATGTGGAGATGACTAAGTTAACCAACATTCAAGCTGCTGAAGCCGACCATATTTTGGTATGCATATATTCAGCCATTTAGCATTACATAATACTCTTCCTCCTATGTTTGTTTTTTCTAAAAATATTGTGTGTAGGTGTCAAAGCTCATGTGGACAACGAACTCCCAGAGTTTATTGCTGATATTGTAGGTAAGACCTTCATCTTCCAGCTCAAGTTAGTAGAGTTCAATTTCACTCACAAACACCAAACCTTCACCATTTCCCGTATCATTTCTGAGCGTCAGGACGCACCTCTCCCAGAATTTGTTATTAATATTGGTACCTCATACTGTCTTAATATATTTTTCCTAAAGAATATATTCATGAGCATTACTGCATTCTGAACAGGGAGGTGACCATGGTACTGATGATGATATGCCCAGAGAGAATCCAGTAGCATCTAAGGTCTCTGCTGGTGACAAGAAGACTGATGTTGAGCTACCATATGGTGAGTCAGATGAACTCGAAGTGAATACAAATGCCAAACATCAACCATCCTCAACTGTTGTACCTGGAGGCGGGCGTCCGGCATCAACCAAGCAGGTGGTTGGTCCAAATGAGAATGGAAAGAAGAAGGCACGCCTGGCATAGCTCCACCTCGAAAACACAAATCCCCACTACATTTTCTTCTGTTTTAATGTCTTCCTTTTATTTTCTTATCGTGAAAAGCTTTTGCAACTCTTTTTCTATGTTATTTAAACTCAATGTAGTGGTGGATGTTTTGACTATTAAAGAAATTTATTTACTAAATATGTCCTTTAAGTTTCTTATCGCACAAAGCTTTACCGACTTTATCTATTCTATATTAACTTCAATGCAGTGGTGGATGTTTTGACTATTAACAAAAGTTATTTACTAAACATGTCTTCTTTTAGTTGAAATGAAATATCTAAGGCAAATTAATCCGTGAACAAATCATGACCTCCGCATGACAAATATTGTGAAGATGACAAGTTTGAAATAACAAAACTATTAATCTATAATAACAAACGTACGTTATCGATTAAATGATCACAATCTCAAAAACAACGACAGTCCATACAAACATAAACAGAAAATATGAACTTCTTACTGATAAGCTGTAAGACATGTACATGTCAGTTCTTACATACTTTCTGTAAGGCTGAGGAATTTATGCCATGATCCCTGGGACAACATAATTTGTCCTTAAACCAATTTTTTACATTCAAATAATAAATAATTCAGATATTACACTTTTAAATCAGTCATTATTTTCATAGAAGATGTAAAACTACGTTCTATCAAATGATATAAGTAAAATATGCTTCATATATTTTAGTCTTCAGCCAAAAAATTCAGTCTTCAGCCAAAAAATTCAGCTAACTGAAATTGGAATATATTAAATTACACATGTATATGTTGTTTGAAACTATGTTCTGACAAATGAAACAAATAAAATATTCTTTATATTAGTCTCGATTCAAATGAAACTTTTGCTGATATTGTAGTATTAGTACATGTGATTAATAATTTTACTTTGTTTATACTGCATTTCATATTCATTGGCATAAAACAAATCCACTTTTAAAATTTTGAAAGGATAATCGTGAATTAAATGATATGCCACAACTTAATATCTATGTCTATATCCTTCTAAAAGTTAGGAAAATAAAATCCAATTTAAAAATTTGTCAAAAGCAATGAAGATTAATAAATGTCAAAATTTCCATTTTAGAAAAAATAAAATATTTTTATACATACATTCAAATTTTGATTATTTTAAAATAATTTCAAAACCAATAATGCAGAAACTGAAATACAATAAAATACCTTCATATGTCTGCTAAATATTTTTTTACTAAAATACAAAAATTGTTCAAAAATATAAAGTAAATTATTGTATAAAATTCTGGCGCGTAGCGCCGGCACACCCCTAGTATATATATACATGCATGAGATTTCAAAAGACTATCATTGTTATATTCATTTATGTAATTTTGAATCGATCTAACACTTTAGTTTATTTTTACTATTTTATTCTCAAAACAACATATATCAAATAATAAATAGTCTTACTAAATATATTTACGATCTAAGACAAGAATAAAATTAAGTGCAAATAAAAAATAATCAGGTTTTTAATCTATAGGACAAACATATTAAGGTTGACCCGGAAAAATATATGTTATCCATTAATATATCTAAATAATAACCAAACATAATAGATATTATATATCCAAAATCATATGTATAATTAAAATAACATAATATTATTTAAAGCCAATAACATATTAATTAATTACAATTCAAATTATAAAATTATTTAAAATTAAAATAAATCATTATAATTTATTTACTTTATAAATATTTTAGTATCTGTGCATGAGCACGGAAAAATCACCTAGTTATCAAGAATTTGTACACAATATTCAATTATTATAAAATTTAAATATTAAAATATTATTTTATAAATTTATATCTAAATCACACATTTAACAGAAAACGGAAAATTCTAAACCACTAAATAAATCTAATATAAAATATTTGTGCAAATATAAAAAATTTATTAAATATTAAAGACTATAAATTTTTTTATTAATTTTAAAATAAATCATTTTAAAATTTTTAATCCAAAATATAATATATTTAAACTTATTACTCTATAATTTAATAAAATAATATATTGTAACATCATTAATTACAAAAATATTTTTTCTCATAAACGCTCGATAGATATTAAATTTTCTATAAAATAAATATTTATTAATTTTGATAAATAATTGTTCAGAACTAAATAAAAATATCATTGAGAGGTCATTGAGGCAATTTCTAGTCCCTCGCATTGGCCACGGTACCGGTTCCTTATACAACAAATCCCTATGCTCAAGCTCAAGCTTGGTTTCAGCAAATATTACGTTTGATATGGAGAGTGTGTGGAACAATTCAATACTGATGAGGTGTTATTGGTTTATATATTTTGATTGATTTGGAAATCCATATAGTATTTATAAATCCAAGTAAAATATGCAAATCCAGAAGTTTTCCTTCGGATTCGAGTCTTTGTATTTTTAACTAAAAAATCCAAACAAATCCATTATGAAATCAAATATATTAGTAAATCCGTACGATTGAATAACATTTGATTTGATATAAAATTTATGAATCATTAAACCAATAACACATGATTTTAATACAGATTTGAAAATCATAGAACAAATAACACTAGATTTAGTTCGGACTTCCAAATCCATTAAACTACAACAACCAATAACCCCTACTCAAACACTCCAGTCCAATAACTCAGCCTCACAGTCACTCTGTTTCGGCTTGTTTTTAGGGGCGGACCCATGTAAAAGTAAGGTGTAGTATGTACTCCACTCTCTCTTTTTATTTGTTAAAAATTCAGTTTAAAATTTGTTTTAAATACCTTTATTTAACTTGTTTTACATAATGTTTACATGCTTAATATTAAAAAATATCTTTGTATTTTATGTTTATAACATTTATGCCGCATATTTAAACAAATTTTTGGGTCCGCCCCTGCTTGTCTTCTCAGCCCTATGCTTACCAACATCTTGAGTCATGCTCATCGTGAATCCACTCATGAACCATGACTCGCCTAGCATATACAATCCAATTGTTTCTCGCACCAGACTTGATCTGAATTACTATCTTGACCTTGAGGTTTATCCATCTCGATGATCGTGACTAGCGATCGCACTCAAACTCATGACCATCGACCAATATACCTGATTCTTTGGGTTTTTTTTCACAATCGTCTCGATTTACCGCAAATGCACACACGATTGACTAATACCCCATCGTGAACTTTCTTCCTAGAATCACAGCCTATCCGCTTTCGCTCATGATCAGAATTATATAAAATTGAAAATACATAAATGGTCGAATTTCCAAAATAGCACATTTCTAAGTTTATATCACAAAAATAGCACTCAAAAACTAAAATGACCAAAATAGCACCTTTCTAAGTTTATCCTTTGAAAATTTTAATTTTTTTATTTTTCAATATTTGAAATCTTATCCCCAAAACTTCATTTCTAACCTCTAAACCCTAAACCCTAAACTCTAAACCCTAAACCCTAAACCCTAAACCCTAAACCCTAAACCCTAAAC
Source organism: Brassica oleracea var. oleracea (assembly GCF_000695525.1). Classification (NCBI taxonomy): domain Eukaryota; kingdom Viridiplantae; phylum Streptophyta; class Magnoliopsida; order Brassicales; family Brassicaceae; genus Brassica; species Brassica oleracea. The sequence continues at coordinate 43,497,113 of NC_027751.1, read as the reverse complement.
CCTAAACCCTAAACTCTAAACCCTAAACCCTAAACTTTAAACCCTAAACCCTAAACCCTAAACTCTAAACCCTAAACCCTAAATCCTAAATCCTAAACCTCACCCTTTAACTCTAAACCCTAAGTTTGTGACTTTTGATAAAACATTAAGTGCTATTTTTGTGACTTTTGACCTTGAGTGCTAGTCTGGGAACATAAACTTGATTTAGTGCTATTTTTGTTTTTTTCTCTACATAAATTATTGATATAATTATAATTTCTATTAAATAAAGTTTTATGAAACTTCAAAATCTATCGTCTCGAAAGAAGTTCCATTAAATTTTGTAAAGACGAGCTTAGATTTCATTTTTTGCAAAGACAAGTTCATAATTACAATTTCTATTAAATAAAGTTTTATGAAACTTCAATATACAACGCGCCACTCCAGATAATTTCAAACGAGTTTTATTTATCATCATTGCTTGACTTTTTATTACACTTTTACTATCTTATCTTTATTATAGCACTTACTATCTTGTAGATATCATCTTCTTACTTTCTTAGTGATTTGTTTATAAAAGGACAACCTTGCGAAACGAAAACGTCAAAGAACCTGATAAACTCTCACATTTGGTTCCATCGTTTAGCATAGATCAATTTGTGTTCGGGAGGCAACCAAAACCCAGGGAAATATTCTTTGGAGCTCCCCAAAACCGATTAAGCAACCACACAGAATCCGCTTCCTCGGAAGACCCATCATCGTTCCGATTCCAGCTGAAGTAGGCATGAGTCCTGTTTTTGATATCCAGCAACCCGTGCCCAAAGCTAGGTTCTCGGAAGGCAGAGAAGCTCGGCTGTGGCTGCATCATGCTACGATAAGAAGAACCAAGTCATTCATCAGAAACATAGAAAGTCTTTGTACAGCTAGCTAATATGGTAAAAAATTACTCAGTAAGCAAGCCTTCTGCGTTTCCTCCGTCCCCGATGGTTATGTACACCGGAGCCGACTCATCCGATATTGGCTCACACAATCCATTGACAATGTTGTAGGCAATGTTAGAAACACGTTCCTGCGTTAGTGTACTTGATGATCACTTGGAGGCAGTGGAGATACAAGGGTAGATTAATACTACTGGGGAGGACTAAATTTAATTTTTTTACCGATCTCTCATAGGCATGAACATGGCCTGCAAACACGACATCGACCTTGGACTTGACGAACCACGGCTCGTACATGACCCTCATTGTTTCACCTTCCATGTAATGACGCTCATAGCTATGGTAAAAGGGGCAATGTACTAAGACTATCAGCCATGGAGTCTCTTTTCGGTTTACTCTTTGGAACTCCTTTCGTAGCCATTTGTACTGAGGAGTGTATACCCCTAATTAATCCATCAGATTAAAAAAGTCTTTAAAGAAAAGCCAACCAATAATATAGTTTATCTTTCTTAAAGTGCATTTCTTCTCTCTAGTCATTATTACCGTAAGATGAGTAACAAGACATAACAATAATATAAGCTGAAGCCCTCTTGATGGAATACCACAATGGAGAGATACTTCCCGATGCCTTGTACGGCGTATGATACCGATTCGTAAAAGGCTTGAATGGTTCTGTTTCACCCTGCAAAAGCAAAAAAGTCAAGTTCCATTTCGAGAAACCAACAAGGGTATTCATTCAAAGTCTTACAATTTCAGGAGCATAGTCGATTTCGTGGTTTCCTGCAGTCCATATCCAAGGTTGATAAGCAACACTTCTCTCAACAAATCTTCCCCAAGTATCCCATCTGTTGTTGTCGTGCAAAGGGTAAAGATCCGCATAAGACAAGTCTCCTAGGAACAAAACAGCCTGTCCTTTTCCCGGATTCATCTCATAATGGCTTAACGTTCGATTTGAATCATATGTTTGTCCTAGATCCCCTGGATATTGTATTAGAAATAAATTAAATATCTAAGGTCACAACAGAAAATATGAATCTACCAAAGACACAAGTTGATACCAATTAAGCCAAAGGTGTAAGGTACGTCAGGACCAGGTTTAGGCGGAGTAAAGAACCAGAATCGCCTCTGCCACTTCCTACTCCCAATTTCATAGTAGTATTTCATATCAAACTGCAACACTCATATAGAATCAAATACAAAATAGATTTTATAAATAGAAAAAATCAAACATAAGATACATAAGATGCAGTTATATTAACCAACGACCTAACTATATTTATTTGATTATTCTCTGACTGTTTATTCTATCTACTACCTCTCGCAGGTATTATGTACACCGAGCCATTTAAATAAAAACAAATAAAAACCTGTAACTAAATACAACAAACAAGTTGTTAAAGACTTACTTCCAAATCATCAATGAGGCAGTGGTGGATGTAACCAGATGTATAATTGAAGAAACGGTAGGTGTTCATGGTTGCTTCTGCTAGCTTCTTCGATTTTCCATTCTCAGACCAATAGCGAACTGTGTTAGAACCGGGAGCAGAAGGAGTCACCCATGAAATAATCACTCCATTGCCTTCATGGTTACCTTGCGTTATATGAACCTGTTGGGGAGTGTTAGGACCGGGGGGAACTTTAAAGACATCGCTGTCTAATGGCATGTCGTCTGGTACAAAGACATAGCTGTCTTTTTTTTTTTTATCAGGTAAAAAGACATCGCTGTGTAATGGCCTGTCGTCAGGTAAAAAGACATCGCTGTCTAATGGCATGTCGTCAGGTAAATCACTTCCTCTAAGTAGTCCCAGGGGCGGATCCAGCCTTTTGTTTAATATGGGCATGCACATATATAACAAATATTTTGATCCAGGGCACTTAAATAAATTAAACATTAGTTATTAAGGAAAAAAACAAAAAAAAAACAGTGTGGGCACATGCCACACCTAGTTACTACCTGCGTCCGCCCCTGCTTCTAACATATCCACTGGTAATCCCTCCATCACATAGCTCAACAAGAACTCCAAGCAAGAAGATTATGAAGCAAACACGCATGATTGTAAGGTCAGATCTTGAACTCATCTTCTCTCTCTTTTCTTTTTCTGAATCCGAGACCACGACCGTGCTTTGGATTTTCCGGTCAGGGAAATTAAATTGACTTGTCTAGAAGTGACAGACATTGATTTTATAATTATCAGGGGAACTACAGGGGATATTCGACTCCTTTTTATCAAGTTTTATTTTATTTATATTTAGTTGCCTTTTCCGAAAACTTGTCGAAAAATATAAACTGATGTGGCACGTTTATTAATGTTGAAAACTTGAAATAGGGCCTTTGATTAGTTTATTTGGATTGATCGGAAAGAGCCGTACCTTTATATATTTTATTGTAGAATTAACGTTATTTTTTTTTTTGTTGTAACTCATTAATTCATTTATTTTTTGAGCAAAGTAACTGTATAAATTTTTGGGAAGAATTTCAGTTGTAGATATGAGGAGATTTAATTATTTACTTGTAAATTTTCTAAAGCCAATACATAAGTGTTCTATGTATTTTGTTTTCTAAAATAAAAAAATATTGTAGTTTTATAAATCTTTGTAAAGCATGATTGGAAAATATTTTTATACTTAAGAAAAAAAGGTTACTAATGAAAATTCTACAGCATTTCTAAAACATTTACCAATCATCATCATTATCACTATTTTCCTAGGTAAGGTTAGGCATGGGCATTCGATTTTTGCTTTGGTTTCGGTTTGATTAATTTGGGTTTCGGATTTTTCGGTTTTGGACTTCAGGTAACCAAACAGGAACCGTCCAAAAATCGGTTTGGATCGGTTGGTTTCGCTTTAGAACATATAATAACATCAGGAACCGGTAGCTACTCAAAAATTATCAGGTCCGGTTCGGTTCTGGTTACTTTTGTACTCAATCTACCCAAAAGTATCTAAAAATGACCAGTCTACCTGAATTACCCAAATAAAAAGTATTCGAGTTACCCAAAAAATACTTGAAATACTTAATTTTTTTAAAAACTTTAAAGTTTATAAAATATTTTTTAATTTAAAAATTATAACTAATGAAATCTGAATATTTTAGTACTTAGTACAAAAGTAATTAAATAATTTTTGGATTTATAACATAATTTAAATATTTTAGTTATTTAAATCTAAATATAAGTAATATTTTAAATATGTATTATATTTCGGGTACCCAAAAATACTCATTCGATTATCAATTTAGTTCCGGTTTGGTCCGGGTATCCGCAATATTTTAAGATAGAAACCGTTCGGGTTATTATGTTTTTCAGTTCGGTTTCGGATCTGATAATTTCGGTTCGGGACGGTTTGGTTTTTGGTTCCCGTTAATTTTTCCCAGACCTAGGTAAGATGGTCGAAATCTAAAGACCCAAATGATCCCAAAAACCGCGAGACAAATCATTTAAAATATTTTTTGATCATACATAGTTTACATAAATAGACCATATTTCAAATTTTAGTTGTCTAGCATCTTCTTAATCCAATGTACCATCCGACCACGCCTGTATAAATATATTATCAAGAATTGGTACACAATATTCAATCATTCTATAATTATTATACAATTTAAATATTTGTATATTATTTTGTAAAATTTATATCTAAATTAGACATTTAACAGAAAACATTAAATACGCAAACCACTAAATAAATATAATATAAAATATAAGTGCAAATATATAAAATCTAGTAAATATTAAAGACAATATTTTTTAAAATAAACCATTTTAAAAATATTATAATATAGTTAAGCTAATTACTCTATAATTTAATAAAATAATATAAACATTATTAATTTATAAAAATTAAATTTTCTCAATAAACACTTGATAAATATTAAATTTAATGTAAAATAAATATTTATTAATTTTTCGATAAATAATTGTTCAGAACTAAATAAAAATATCATTGAGAGGTCATTGTGGCAATTTCTAGTCCCTCGCATTGGCCACTGTACCGGCTCCTTTTACAACAAATCTCTATGCTCAAGCTCAAGCGTGGTTTCAGTAATATTACGTTTGATGTGGAGAGTGTGCGGAACAATTCAATTGCTCGAGATATTGATAAGAGTGTTCTATGGGATGGTCAATATCAATCGTATCTCGCGCTTGGAGAGCTGATGCTAAGAGTTTTCGAGGCTCCTAAAACAAATGATGTACTATAATAGATTATCGAACCAATTCTAAGAGATTTTGCTTAATCTAAGTGCAATCGATGATTAAAAAGATTTTCTAAACTAACGATTAACGCTAATGCAGTTGCAGAATAATAAAAACGATAAATGAAACGACTTTCTTAACTAAGGGAAAAGAGAACTCATGGGCATAGGAATTAGACCTCGGGTGATCAAGTTTCGAACTAAGGATGGCAAAACGAACAATCAAACTATCAACCTTAAGCTTAGACACAGTTCTAAACAAGCTCTATGTCTAGATGAATGTTCATTTACTAACACATTTCAAACAACAAATGTCTTTGGTTGAACAATATGAAAGCAATCATTACTAGCAAGTCTAAAGGCTATCTTAGCACTTCTAACAACAAATGTCTTCGGTAAAATATGCTAAAAGCTTAGAAGAGTTGTCTCAGGCATTTCATCAAACACCTTCTGGGTGGAAAATGCCTAAAGGTCAACTTTTGAGTAGCTAACTCAGAAGAAGCATTATGAATACTCTACTAGCAAGGATTAAGAATGATCTACACTAAAACATCTTAGTTCTAACCTAATCACACTTAATCTCTCTAACCCATGAATTCAAAAGGTGATTACTCACTAATCTCCATGATTCCTCTTAAACCCATATTGGATTTCAGATTAATCATGTAGAGGAATACAGAGAATCGATATGAAAACAACAGGATTGCAATAACAAAAAATCGATTGAATCCAAAGAGATAAACTTTCCAAGAGGTTTTTTTGGTTATTTTTCTTAAGATCCAGATCAATCTGCCTCCAAAATGGCTTACAAAGGATTCTTAAACATAGGTTTAGAAAGTGTAAAGAGTGCATAATGAAATGACCAAAAGGCCCTTGAGTAGAAATGAATTCGGGGAAACAATAGGTCGGGAGCGACCTCCAGTAATCGCTGCGAGAAGTCGCTCCCGGGTCGTTTCTTCAGGAGCGACCTGGAGAGGTCGCTGCGACTGGTCACTCCGGGGGATGAAGACGCGAGCGACTTCTCCGCGTCGCTGTGGTAAGGTCGCTCCAGGCTTCGGGAGCGAACCGGAGGGGTCGCTGCGACTGGTCGCTCCGGGCGCGTTTTCGTTGTTTCTACGCGAGCGACATCGGGGTGTCGCTCTGGTCAAGTCGCTCTGAAGGGGTGTCACAGCGACTTCACGGTGTCGCTCTGGTGCGGTCGCTCCCATGCACTGCTCGTCCAATGATCACCTTTATCACTTCTTTTTAGCTCTAAATGCACTCAATTGTCTCCAAGAACTCCACGTGGTACTCCAATACCTGATAAAGACCATGTATGCAAAATGCAACCTAAATATGTCTAAATCATAATCTATATGATCAAAATGCCCATGGGTGAATGGATAAAACAATGGAAATATGCAAGATATCAAGAGCCGTCTTTTCAGAAAAGCTATCGGAAACAAATAGTTATTCTTTTTCTTAAGAATATTGTTGATTTATTCTTATTCCTTTCTGTTTGTGCAAGATGTCTTTGGTAAAAGCTCGTATTCCAAACTTTGCTTTCATTTTTAGATCATAGACGTTAAAAACAGGGAAATATTATCAAAATATTTTTAACATCAAATTATAATTCACTAATTAAACGAAATTACATATTCAGAATACAAATAATTATAGAGTCACCAAGGCGGTAAAAACTCGGAAGTAAAGAAGATAATATTATGATCATTATTTACAAGTTGCTAAATAATGAGCAGACATAACATTTGTGGGTTGGCAGTGTTCGGAAAACCAGACGGTACCAGCCGGTCGAACCGTGGATCCCCAACTTGCCGGTTCCGGGTTGCTCTAAAAACCGGATTTGAATTAAACCGTTAGACCGGTTAAACCGGTAAAACTCGTAAAAATAGGTGAACGGTCCAATATCTAAATCTGGTGTTTAAAAAATTTAAGTAAAAAATAAAAAATTTAACTTTGGAATAAAAAAATCATATTAGTTTAAGATAATTGCCTAAGTATAATATTTTATAATATTTCATATTAATTTATAATTATAAAATTGAAATAAGTATAAATATTAATTATATAATTATAAATTTTATCTATAATTAATTAAAATGTTATAAAACTCGGTTGAACCGGTTAGACTGGTCTCACCATTTACTCAATCACTATGACAGGGTGCTAAAAGTGTTCTACTGGATGGTCGATATCAATCGTATCTCGCGCTTGGAGAGCTGTCGTGGTTACATGATTCCCTTTTCAGAAAAGCTACTCAAAAAAACTAGTTATTCTTTTCCTTAAGAATGTTGTTGATTTATTCTTATTCCTTGCTGTTTGTGCAAGATGTATTTGGTAAAAGCTTGTATTCCAAACTTTGCTTTGATTCTTCGATCATAGACGTTAAAAAAAATTGAAATATTACTGAAATATTATCTTCACATCAAATTCATATTTCACTAATTAAACAAAATTTACATATTCAGAATACAAATAATTATAGAGCCACCAAGGCGGCAGAAACACAGAAATAAAGATAATAATATGATGATATGAGCAGAAATAACATTTGTGCATTGGGCAGTGCCAACAGTGTTCTGAAAACCGGATCGTACCTGCCAGTCGAACCGGTCAAACCATGGATCCTCAACTTGCTGGTTCTGGACTGCTCTAAAAAGTGGATTTAAATTAAACCGCCAAACCGGTACGACTTATAAAAACTGGTGAAGCGGTTCAATATCTAAATCGGGTTTTTAAAAAATTGAAGTAAAAAATAAAAATTCAAAAATTTGTATAAAAAAATTCACATTATTTTAAGACAATTACCTAATTAGATTATTTTATAATATTTCTTATTATTTTATAATTATAAATTAATATTTTAATTAATTAATAATATTGTAAAAACTTGGTTGAACCTGTTAGACTGGTCCCACCATTGACTCAATCACTAGGCCGAGTCATTGCTAAGAGTGTTTTATAGGATGGTCGAATCATATCTGGCGCTTGGAGAACCGCCGTTGTTACATGATCGCCATTTCAGAAAAGCTACTGGAAACAACTAGTTATTCTTTTCCTTACGAATGTTGGCGATTTATTCTTATTCCTTGCTGTTTTTGCAAGATGTCTTGGTTGAAGCTTGTATTCCAAACTTTGCTTTGATTCTTCGATCATAGACGTTCAAAGAACGGAAATATTATCGTAACATCAAATTCATATTTCACTAATTAAACGAAATTTACATATTCAGAATACAAATAATTATAGAGCCACAAAGGTGGTAGAAAGGCGGAAGTAAAAATAGTTAATATTATGATCAATATTTACAAGTTGCTAAATAATGAGTAGAAATATCATTTGTGTGTTGGGCAATATTCTGAAAACTGGCCGTGCCGGCCGGTCGAACCGGTCGGAATCCCCAACTTGCTAGTTCTGGGTTGCTCTAAAAACTGAATTTGAATTATACCGTGAAACAGGTTTAAAACCGGCAGACTCGCAAAAACCGGTGACCCGGTTCAATTTCAAAATCTGGTTTTTTTAGTTGAAGTAAAAAAATAAAATTTTCATCAATTTGGTATACAAAAATTATCATTAGTTTAAGATAATTACCTAATTATATTATTTCATATTAATTTAGAATTATAAAATTGAAATAAGTATAAATATTAGTTATATAATTTTAAATTTTATTTATAATTAATTAAAAATATTATAAAAACTCGGTTGAACCGGTTAGACTGGTCTCACCATTTACTCAATCACTATGACAGGTCATTGCTAAAAGTGTTCTACGGGATGGTCGATATCAATCGTATCTCGTGCTTGGAGAGCCGTTGTGGTTACATGATTCCCTTTTCAGAAAAGCTACTCGAAACAACTAGTTATTCTTTTCCTTAAGAATGTTGTTGATTTATTCTTATTCCTTGCTGTTTGTGCAAGATGTATTTAGTAAAAGCTTGTATTCCAAACTTTGCTTTGATTCTTCGATCATAGACGTTAAAATATTATCGAAATATTATCTTCACATCAAATTCATATTCACTAATTAAACAAATTTTACATATTCAGAATACAAATAATTATAGAGCCACCAATGTGGCAGAATCACAGAAATAAAAATGAGAATATTATGATATGAGCAGAAATAACATTTGTGCGTTGGGCAGTGTTCTGAAAACTGGATCGTGCCTGCTAGTCGAACCGGTCAAACCATGGATCCCTAACTTCTGGTTCTGGACTGCTCTAAAAAGCGGATTTGAATTAAACCTCAAACCAGTACGACTCATAAAAACTGGTGAACCGGTTCAATATCAAAATCGGGTTTTTAAAAAATTGAAGTAAAAAATAAAAATTCAACAATTTGGTATAAAACAATTCACATTATTTTAAGACAATTACCTAACTAGATTATTTTACAATATTTCTTATTATTTTATAATAAATTAATATTTTTAGTTAATTAATAATATTATAAAAACTCTGTTGAACCTGTTATACTGGTCCCACCATTGACTCAATCACTAGGCCGAGTCATTGTTAAGAGTGTTCTATAGGATGAATCATATCTGGCGCTTGGAGAACCGTCGTTGTTACATGATCGCCATTTCAGAAAAGCTACTGGAAACAACTAGTTATTCTTTTCCTTACGAATGTTGGTGATTTATTCTTATTCCTTGCTGTTTTTGCAAGATGTCTTGGTTAAAGCTTGTATTTCAAACTTTGCTTTGATTCTTCGACCATAGACGTTCAAAGAAGGGAAATATTATCTTAACATCAAATTCATATTTCACTAATTAAACGAAATTTACATATTCAAAATACAAATAATTATAGAGCCACCAAGAAGGTAGAAAGGCGAAAGTAAAAATAGTTAATATTATGATCAATATTTACAAGTTGCTAAATAATGAGTAGAAATATCATTTGTGTGTTGGGCATTATTCTTAAAACTTAACCGTGCCGGCCGATCGAACCGCTCGGAATCCCTAACTTGCCAGTTCTGGGTTGCTCTAAAAACTGAATATGAATTAAACCGTGAAACCGGTTTAAAACTGGTAGACTCGCAAAAACCGGTGAACCGGTTCAATTTCAAAATCTGGTTTTTATTTTAAGTTGAAGTAAAACAATAAAAATTTCAACAATTTGGTATACAAAAATTATCATTAGTTTAAGATAATTACCTAATTATATTATTTTATAATATTCAAATCATTTTATAATTATAATATTGATAAAATTATATAAATTAATTATATAATTATAAATTTATATTTTTAATTAATTAAAAATATCATAAAAACTTGGTTGGACCGGTTAGACTGGTCCCACCATTTACTCAATCAGTACGTCGCGTCAATATTTGGTCTAGTTTCAAAACATTGGCGTTGGGTGAAACAATAGTAGGTGGTGAAACCAAGGCTCGTGGCTTGGTGATGATTAATTTGAGGGCAAAAGTCCAATACGGTGAAACCACTAGGGTTCGAGTCCCGACCACTGCAGAATTAACATTTCGGCATCGCCTGGGACATAAGACCGACACGTGGCAACACGTAATTAGTCTGGATCACTTCTGTGTAGCCAAGATACCCCTGTATAATTCAAAAAAATAGTAGGAGGTTATTATCATATAGCATAAAACTAAATAAAAGATTACTCTAGGTAATAATAAATTGCTGACTTACTTAACCCTTTGATTTTAAGTATAAGTTGTACATATTTGTTTTAAATGAGCCACAACTTTTTATGTTCTAATTAGGCTAAAAACTGATTAATTTTTGTTGCAATTATTTTAGTTTTAAGTTTTGGTTTGAAAATATTTTGTTTTCTTTTAAAGACAAATTCCTATATTATTTATTTAAACTATGTTTCATGTATAGATATATATATTAAAACTTTTAGACATTTATTTTTTATTTATGTTGTTTAATAAAAAAATATGAAGAAAAATAAATGAAGAATTTCATGTTTACCACTTTCATGATACCATTATTCATCTGTACCACCATTAAAGAGATATTTTCAAAAATACATTTTTAATTAAGTGGCAAAAGACTGTTATACTCTTTTTCTCTATATGCATATTAAATAATTATTTAAACAAATAAAATAAATAAAAATAAAAATAATATATATATATTATGTTTTCGAATTATACTTCTTCAAATTCAAATTTTTTAATAATTTTTTTGAATTTTTTAAATCAAAAATTTTGTTTGAAACTATTTTTTTAATATTTTTTTAAGCATTTATTTATATATTTATTGGAATCCTTAATTTCACATTCCAAAAATTATATCTCACCCCTCAACTCTAAATCCTCAGTATAGATTAGTTAACCCTAAGGGTATGAATATCTTTTACCCTTCATTTAAAATGAGGGTAAAAGTGATTAGTATAAACTTGAAAAATGGTACTATGAATTAGGCCTGGGACGGATCCGGATATCCGGAAAATTTAGGGTATCTAGATATGTCGGATCTGTGGATTTAATATCCGTATCTGGATTTGCGGTTTCTGGATATCCGAATTTTGGATATCCGTCTCGATATTCTATTACCCGCGGATATTCGGATCCGGATCCATAAAAATAATCAAAAAAAATATTTAAAAAAAATATATAATACTATTTTTTTAATATAATACATAAACTAAATATTTATACAAGATTTATAAATATATGTATATGTTTGTAATATTGTAAAACTAAAATCTAATATTATAAAATTAATTTATGTATAAATATTAATATATCAAATATTAATATTATTGAAATTTAAAAATTCAATATGTTTTAAAAATACGGATCCGGTTATCTGGACCTAAAAATTACGATACCCGGATCCGAATTCAGTTTAGACGGATCCAAGATTTTACTATTCGGATTCGGATATGGACATCCCAGATATCCTATTTTCGGAGCGGATCCGGAGCGGATCTCGTATCGAATCCGGATCTCTGATAATAAGTCTCAGACCTACTATGAATGTAGTATTTGTGGCAATTTCTTAATAATAAAACTAAATTCGTTACATATAATTTTTTATAAATATAAAAATATTTCCTTTTTATTATTACGTAAGTTTTGTAGAAACTAAAGAAAGGAAAATTAAATTAAAACCCAATTAGAAATTTATCACCCAAAAAGGAAATAAAAGTTGTAGTAATGATAATTATGTATAATTATAATTCGTCAAGATTTACTCTGTAACTAACTACTATAAGATTTAACATGAGTACAACACTAAAACTATATTCTCAAATAATATTATAGACGTGTCTTTCACTAACGTTGTCATTTCTTGATGATTCCTCCGCGGACGCTTGCGATCGAATACACTTACACCCAAGGATTACCAATTATAACCTTTCATTTAGATATTAAGACCTGCACTTTTCGCAGGATGAGTTTATTTGTATATAATATCAATATTTTTTTTATATATGTGATCATTTTATTTATATATATAAAATATTTTTTATTGTTATTATACAATTTCTTTCCGATGGATCGGATCAATTTTTATTAAAAATAATAGAACAAAACTATAATTAATACATCATGGGTTGATCGGATTGAACATTAAACAAATTATGACATAAAAACCTTATTTTTTCCATCGAACACATTCTTGAAAAAAGTAAATAGTATTGTTTTCACAGTTGAATTATTTTGACTTTTATCTTCCATATGGTTTTGAAAACTTTCAAATCAACCATCGAATTGATACATGTCATTTTAATGTTTTTAGTCGTATACTTAAGGAAAATTTACATTTTTGTAATTTAAAGTTGTTTTAAAAAATTCAAAATATAACATCTAAGAAAAAATCTAACATATAAGAAAAATCTAACATATAAGGTGTCCTCATTTTTGTATTAAAGTTGTTTTTTTAAAAAAATAACATAAAGTTTCCTCATTTTTGTAATTTAAAGTCATTTTAAAAAATTCACAATATAACATATAAGAAAAAATTTAATTTTTTATTATATGGTTAATGTGATTGTTTATTTTTTTTAATAATATAAAATTAAACAAAATGAAGAATGATGCAAAACTT
>NC_027751.1:43462085-43483173 GCF_000695525.1 Brassica oleracea var. oleracea | reverse complement strand
CCTTATTTTTTCCAGCGAACACATTCTTGAACAAAGTGAACAGTATTGTTTTCACAGTTGAATTATTTTGACTTTTATCTTCCATATGGTTTTGAAAGCTTTCAAATCAACCATCGAATTGATACATGTCATTTTAATGTTTTTAGTCGTATACTTAAGGAAAACTTACATTTTTGTAATTTAAAGTATTTTTAAAAAATTCAAAATATAACATATAAGAAAAAATCTAATTTTTTTTATTATATGGTTAATGTGATTGTTTAAGTTTTTTTAATAATATAAATTTAAACAAAAATGAAGAAAGTTGTAAAAATTGTTATCAAATCTTTATTATTCTTAATCATTAATTCTCATATATATGTAAATCATATTAGGTAATTCCGTAGCTTTTATTTAAGGAAAGAATATACACTTCATATATTTTAGGTTAATATAATGTTCTCTAGTGTTATATAATTATGGAATAATGGAACACCATTAGATTAAACTATACTTTATATTAGATGTTCTAGAATTCTTTGAAATAGAATTTAGAAGGCATTTAGAATGCCACCTAGGATATGGATCTATTTTTAATTAATACAAAATTAAGGTTCTAATTTTTCAAATGCTTCTCAATTAATATATAGGGGATTCCTTTTATTTCTCCCCTACACAAGCAATGTCCTCAAAAGCCTTTATATCATCATCTAATTTCTCTTTCACATAAGCTTCCGACGGTGCGACTCTTTTGTCTAACCAATCAATTTTGTCCTCAGTTTTTTCCAACCATTCTCCCATATATTTTTCATGTTGTTCACGAGCTATACCAGCTGAGTTAAGCCACGTCTTTGTTGAACATCTCTTCAAACCATACGACATATCCTTTTGGAAGACACGACATTCAATTGTCAACAATGACATCATGTTTATAATCGTCATAATCTTTTATGTTATTCAAGCCACAAGAGTTTCTTCTTCACCAGATGGAATCATGATATTCTCAATGACATGTAAACAAAGAATAAAGATTAAAACAAAACAATCTAAATTAATTCATATGCAAAGGATAACTAACCTTAGTTTCTTCAATTATTAAGAGAAATTTTTTTCATACTTTGAAGTGCACATCCTAAGACAATTTTGGTCTACACCTCAAACATTAAAGCTGCATAAGACACACACGTGATATTGTTAGAGTTAGCTTCAGTTATTATAGTAGTAACAATGATCAGTTTATAGAAACTGGGAATTGGCCATAAAACACCCTCCAAAAAGAGTCAGCGTGTACAAGGTCTTCCTTATCATATGATAAAATGACAATATATGAGTTCGTATCTTCTTATTTTCATGGAGAGATATCTCTTCGAGGGTTGCATTCTTGACTTTGTTCTTTGTCCATCTCATCTTAGCTATCTTTCGTTGCCACAATAACAAACCAATTAACTAGAGATTTGGATGAGACACATGAAATCAACATGCATCCACCATCTCTCCATCACATCAAAATCGACATGAATAAGGGACTTGCCTTGTAGTTCTTGGTGCTAGTTCTCCCTAGTTTCAAAAATGGCTTAGAGAAGATAAAAGAACAAGAGAAATTTATGAACATTGCTTGTGAAGAGGGAGAGAGCCATGAGAAATCGTGTTTGAGTCTAGGTGTGATTGAGATCCGGTTAGATCCGACGTGTTGTTGAGTGAGCGGATAATACTTAGGTATGTTTTGTAATTTTATTGATTTAGCTAGGGTATCTGATACGATTTCCCCTTGATTTCGTAATTTTTACAAGGTGAGAGAAGACAAGAGTGGAGTGTTGTGAAATTGTTCATGGATCAAGTTCTTGATCGGTCAAAACATTGATAGAAATTATGCATGGGCGAACGGGTCTTTAGGTCGGGTTCGGATCAGTTTCTTCCAGGTCATGGTATTTCAGATCCTAGACATTTTGACCCTAGATACTTAAATTTTTTTTGGTTCGGATCGATTCTTTTTGGGTCCGGCCGGGTTCAGATCTAAAGTTATAATATCTGTAATATTTTGTTAGAAACTCTCAAACATTATTTTTATTGCTTTACGTAAACAAAAAAAAAGAATTGTAAAGAGAGTTCCAAAAATTATGGCTGTCTAATTTTCATATGTTATTTAAGATTATCTCCAATTTTATTTTATTTTCACTATAAAATAATATTTAGAGTAAATTAAATTTAACTGTGTTTCATTTTTTCATCTATAATAAAATAAAAATAAGTTTAATGCATAAATAAAATAATTCATTTATTTTTTTGTTTATCACTCTTTCATTTTAAAATAAAGTTGAACTGAAGTAAAATTCAAAACTGTTATAAAATTATTCTATTTTGAGTAGAAAAAAAGAGAGTGATCTATTTGAAATGGTCTTATGCCATCTCTACCGCCGCCTCTCGCCTCACTCTTTCAGATCGACACCTCTCTGGTCACTGGCGCTCCTCGCTAGTACTGGAGAGGCCCTTCCTCGTCTTAGTTCTCTTTAGTCTTCGTTTCTTTGGTCAAGGGAGGTTGAGGATATGAGGTCATGTCAGTTCGATGTTGGTTGGCGTGGTTGTGACTTGTTCGAAACTTTGATCTGGTTTGCGGTGGTGGTTTGAGCCGGTTCAGATATGGAGTTTAGCTGTACTTTCGGATCCGGTTTGTAGCTTGTCAATCGATCTCCATGGAGTCCATTGGATTCAGTTCATCTTCTCATCCCTCTTTATCTAGGTAGTAGTCAAGTTGTGTTCTTGTGTGGGTTGGTGTTGTTTTGTCTTCTTCGGAGTTTAGTTGTGTGTGTGCCTAAGCTCTATCGACGGGTCATTATATGGCGGGGCTATGTATTCCGGGTATGATTTTGTCACTGCTGTGCTTCCCTTTAGTCGTAGCTTCTGAACTGGGGGGCTTCTGCTTCTGCTCGTTCTCTCGATCCTTCGGTGGTTTGTGTTTGTCAAAGTCTCGTTTGTGGGGTTCGTCTTTTGGATGGTAAGTTGATGTGGATGTATCTACTTGCTTTCTCTGTGCCTTCATGCTGTGGAGTGAGGTTTCAAGACGACACAGTGGTTTCGATCATTGGCTCTCTTCTCTTGCGAGGAGGTGACCATTCTCTTGCTTGTAGATGGTTGGGTTTGGGTACACGAGTGTCCGCGTGTTTGAGCCAATGATCCTTTTTGAAGATATCCCCACTTGGAGTTTCAAGACTTGATCTTGTGCTTTACTCTCTCTCTCTCTCTCTCTCTCTCTCTCTCTCTCTCTCTCTCTCTCGAATCTGGTTTGTCGTTATAGACAGGTGATTAGTAGTTGTTGGCTTTATGGTGACTCTGGTCTTTCGTTTGTTTATGTCGTGGCTGTAATAGTGAGTTTGTGGTTTTGACCTGTGGTTGTTTATATAGAATCACAAAGTGTTTAATAAGAAGTCATTCTCTGATTATCAAGCTCACAAATCATAATATTTCAAATCACAAGTTATGTCATACATTGACATCTTTTTATATAGGAATTCACAATTTCCTAATCTCATTAGTTTTATCAAAACACAATATTTCATAATCCTTATAAATTTTCATAACACAATAGGATTAGGTAGCTTTCATCTTAAGCTACTTCAAGCTTACTCCAACATTCTCCCCCTTAAGCTTGAACTCATCTTCACATACTTTTTGAACTCCAATCAAACTTCTCACTTCTTTGAACTTAATTCTTCCAAAAGATTTTGTTAGGATGTCCGCCTTTTGTTCAGTTCTTGGAACATGCTCAACTTCTATTTGCTCGTTCTCCACGCATTCACGTATGAAGTGAAACCTTCTATGAATATGTTTACTACGACCATGGAATACCGGATTCTTTGTAAGTGCAATTGCAGATTTATTATCAACTCGTATAGTCACCTTCTTACACTCCTTTCCAATGACTTCACTCAAAAGCTCTTGGAGCCAAATTGCTTGTTTTGCAGCTTCTGTGGCTGCCATAAATTCGGCTTCGCAGGATGATAAAGCAACTATCTCTTGTTTTTGTAAACACCAAGTGATAGGGCTTTTGTCAAGGTAGAAAATGTGTCATGTCGTGCTCTTCCCATCATCGTTGTCAACATTGTGTGAGCTATCACTATAACCCACTACATCCACATCTCCTCCTCGCGGAAACGCAAGACCAAGCAAACAAGTTCCACGTAAATATCGCAGAACCTGCTTGAGTGCTGAGCCGTGAGAAGCTTTAGGTTGTTGCATATATCTACTTAGTACTCCCACACTATAAGAAAGATCGGGACGAGTATGCAGTAAGTACCGTAGACAGCCTATTCTCCTCCTAAACTCGCTCTCATCAACATTCTCCTCGTCGGGTGCCTTTGATAGTTGCAGGTTCATCTCCATCGGAACATGTGATAGATTGCAAGAACTTAAGCCGGCTTCCTCGAGTATACGTTGTGCATACCTTGCTTGTGTGAATACAATACCTCCTTCATATTGTCGCACTTCTATTCCCAAGTAATACGTTAACTGTCCAAGATCACTCATCTCGAACTTGTTTGACATATCCCTCTTAAACTCGTGTATCATCTTCAGTGATGAACCTGTAACCAGCAGATCATCAACATAGACCACAACAACTAGAAGGCCAGTTTTATCTTCTCTCCTTTAAAGCGATGGCTCCTTAGAACACTTATGAAACTTCAGACCACGCAGAATGCTGTTTAATTTTGCATTCCACACCCTAGGGGCTTGTTTCAAACCATAAAGAGCCTTTTTAAGTTTATAAACTTTGTTTTCTTCTCCTGCGACGATGAAACCTTCCGGCGACGATGAAACCTTCTGGCTGAGTGACAAATACATCTTCTTTTAGCTCTCCATGGAGAAACGCAGTTTTAACATCAAGGTGATGTATCTCCCACTCTTTTGAAGCTGCAAGCGCAATGATTAGTCGAATTGTCTCAACACGAGCTACCGGAGAAAATACTTCATCGTAGTCGATGCCATGGCATTGAATGTATCCGTTGGCTACAAGACGTGCCTTGTATTTGCTGATACTACCATCTGCATTACGTTTGATTTTAAACACCCACTTGAGACCAATAGGTTTCATGCCTAGAGGCAACTCGACGAGATCCCAAGTGTTGTTCTTCTCGATGGATAGAATCTCGTCTTTGCATGCATCGACCCAATATTTTATCTCCTTTGCTTCGTTGAAATCCCATGGTTCGTCATTAATTATCATCAAAAGACGCTCACTCTCTTCTTCGGCAATTAAGACATAATCATTAAGATAAGATGGCTTTGTAGAGACTCAGTCTGATCGCCTTAGCTGTGGCTGTCAATCGTTATCACCCTGGTCATTGTTATCATCATCAACATCATTGCCATTGTTGTCTTCATGATCATCTTCACTTGTGTCCTCATTCACGGTAACAGCCTCTTCTCTTTTATTACTACTTGGATCTCTTAATACTACTTCAAAACCTCCAGGGTTCTGTGTTTCACTCGTTGATGGAAGACTCCAATTCCATTTTTTTTTCTTCGAAGAAGGACACATCTTGGCTCACAACAGTTCTCTTACTCGTAGGATCGAGCAAACGATATGCCTTGGAACCAGGTTCTATTCCAAGATGCACCAATTCTCTTGACCTATCATCGAGATTCTTTCTTCCTGCAGCTTCTGTCCTTGCATAACATAAGCAACCGAATACCTTTAAGTGTTGCAGGTTTGGTTTTCGATTCCTCAGTGCCTCGTATGGGGTTTTCCCTTCAAGTGACCTTGTTGCAACCCTATTAATGATGTAAGTGGCATGTCGAACTGCTTCTCCCCACATATTATTTGGTAGACTCATGTGTTTCAGCATGCTTCTTGTCATCTCTAATAGCGTCCGGTTTTGTCGTTCAACCACCCCCATTATGTTGAGGAGAATAGGGTGCAGTCAAGTGCTTTTTGATGCCGTTTTGATCACAGTAAACTTGGAATTCATGGGAAACAAATTCACCTCCTCTGTCCGTCCTTAATGTTTTGATTTTGACTTGAGTTTCTTGTTCAACAATCATCTTGAACGCTTTAAACTTGTCAAGTGCCTCACTCTTTTCTTTTAATAGAACTGTCCACATGTATCGTGAATAGTCATCAATGAGAACAAGCACATATCTCTTTTGTAATGGCGTGGAGGGTGTAATAGGTCCACATAGGTCTCCATGGATGAGGTCGAGGGGATGAGAGGCTCGATAAAGCGTTGCTTGAGGGAAAGGCTTTCTCGTTTGTTTCCCGAGTAAGCATGATACGCATGTTTCCTTGCTGGTCGTGATGTCTGATATTCCTTCGACTAGTTCCCTTCTGACCATTAGCTTCAATGTTTCATAGTTGATATGCCCAAGACGAGCATGCCACTTGGAAGAATCAGATGATGATTTGATCTGAAGACATTGAACTTGGTCGGCTTGCAAGGTAACTTTGTATAGACGGTTCTTTGCTCTCGTGGTTTTAATCATCAGCTCTCCCAGTCGATCAAATAGTATTAGAGTATCTCCTTTCATACTCACTTCACAGCCAGCTTCAGTTGCTTGCCCCAGACTGATAATGTTACTTCTTAAACCCGGAATATAGTATGCGTTGTTCAGAACCTTTCTCTCTTTTCCTTCAAACACAAAACGAATTGAGCCTCTTCCTTTTATGTTAATAAAAGAATCATCCCCAAAGCGAACCTGTCCCGTGATAGACTCGTCAAGATCTTGAATAAATAACCTATTTCCACTCATGTGATTGTTTGCTCCGTTGTCAAGATACCATACATTCTCTAAATCTCTTTTGAAGTTGCTAGGATTAAATTTCTTTTCATTGAGAAAGACAACCTCATTCACCATTAGATCGTCAGCCTCAAGTGTATCATCGTCTTCCTTCTTGTCTATTGTTTCTTGGATTTTAAGTAACTTATCGGGACAATCACTTGCGTAATGTCCAAGTTTATCACAATGAAAACATGTGATATGAGAGGTGTCTCTGACTTCTCTGTTACGTCCTTGGCGATATGCCTCACGTTTTTCTTGGAAGGAACCTGAACGGCCACGACCTCTTCCTCGCCAGGTAGAACGACCACCGCGTCCTCTGCCTCTATTACCACTATAACCGCCACTGTGACTCTCTTCAGTAGAATTAGCGTTTGCATACATTAACTTCCCATGGTCATCGCTCAAATCTTCTTCTTCCTCAGAGATTCGTTCTTCATATGCTTTCAATCTACCAACGATATCTTCAAAACTTGTTGTATTGAGATCAAGCACTTGTTCCAAAGAAGCAACAATATGAATATATCTCTTTCTTGGTAAGGTTTTCAAGAATTTCTTCACAATTTTTGGTTCCTCGATGATTTACCCCAATGATGCTGATTTTGAAGTTATCTCCGAAAGTTTTCCCACAAAAGTATCAATCGTCTCTCCATCCTTCATCTTTAACCTATCAAATTCGGCCATCAATGTTTGCAGCCTAGCTTCTCGTACTCTCTTAGATCCAATATGTCTAGCTTTAATTTCATCCCATATTGCCTTTGCCGTGTCAAGGTCACCAACTTGTAGGGTTAGAGCTTCAGGTATGGATTGGAACAATAGAGCAATAGCTAGATTGTTCTTATCTTCAGCCTTGCTTCCCGGTTCGATTGTTTTCCAAACTTTATTGACTTTGAGGGCAATCTTCATCCGCATAGCCCATACCATATAGTTAGAGGAACTTAGCATTGGAAACTTTATGGTAGATCGCCCGGTTTCTCGAGTGTTCATGGTGACTTCCTCCTTCCCGTCGTCGCTCATATTTGATGTTCTTCACAAGATGGTTTAACCTAAGTCGCAAGTATAGCTCTGATACCAAATATAGAATCACAAAGTGTTTAATAAGAAGTCCTTCTCTTATTATCAAGCTCACAAATCATAATATTTCAAATCACAAGTTATGTCATACATTGACATCTTCTTATATAGGAATTCACAATTTCCTAATCTCATTTTTTTTATCAAAACACAATATTTCCTAATCCTTATAAATTTCCATAACCAATAGGATTAGGTTGCTTCTATCTTAAGCTACTTCAAGCTTACTCCAACAGTTTATGGTCCTCTCAAGTTCTGGTTTATGGGTTCAGCACGTGCTTCTCCAAGGTTTTCAAAATGAACGTTTGTTTGTCCTCGTTTTGGAGTTTGATTATGGATCCCTTAGTTCCTAAGCGTTTCAAGCACACTCCCTCTTAGCTCTAGTTATGTTGGTTTTAGGACTAGGAGTTTATCTTCTGGTCTTATGTTTAATCATGTGTTTCTTGTTGTTGATAGGACCGTATTATATAAACTACGGAGAACTAAATATTGTAAAGAATAAATTTGATAAAATTATATCAAAGATTAAGAAAATGATGATTCAACTGCAGAGGCGAGATATAATTTTTTTCTTAACTCAAAATACGTCCCGTAGTGCGACGGTTCGATAATGTAATGAGTTCCAAGATACAACTGCAAAAAATCTTCTGATTTGCGTCACTCTATCAGAAGCTTGGCGAAACTAATTTTGTGTATACTCTCGTACTCAAAAGAAAATCAAAGAGAAAGATAAAAAAAATACGGAGGATCGTATGTTTTATATGTGTATAAATAAGTTAACACAAGTGCTCCTTTTATAACTACAAAAAAAAGATAAACACGTTATGTCATTTATGGAGTCACAAACGTCATAATCCTAGCAATAAAGGAAATTCGATTTCCATGAATAAACATTCCAGACGTTAGCAAATTTAAGTCATAATGTTGTATCGACCAAATCAAATACACCGATATACTTTACTAGGTTTATATTTTTATATTTAAGAAACATAAAAATATTTTATGAATAAAATTTAAAACAAGTTAATTGATATAATATCTAATTAACATATTAAATCTAAATTCAAACACGAATATCCAAAGTGACTCATTTGCTAAAATTATATATTAGCCACACTAAAAGCTTTGCAAGCTTTGTATGTTATTCACTTTGGACATTTATTTCTCATTCAACACAACTTCGATTTTGACCAACAAATACACTAACTCATAGTGTTCACGGTGACTATTACATCGTACCCAAATTCCGGTCCTTTTTATAGACGTCTCCGTCGAAAAACCCATTGGAAAAATGGTCTACACCACTTTGTCAAAAACGAGTTCCAACAGTTGTCTCCGGAATGTTCGATCTGTGAACTCGCCAACTTTAGTCTCCGAAAGGGTTGTGATCCTTGTGGGCTTTTGCGTTGTTGTTATAATAAATTAGTAGAAGATAAGAAAAAGAAATGGTCTTATGCCACTCAGTCATTTGGTCGAACACCCCATACGCCTCGTTGCGTATAAACAAATATTTTTACAGAAACAACTTGCGGACTTAACAAACCAAAACTTTTTGTTGAAATCACATGTTGGATCTCTATCCTCACTATATTCATCTTCGATAAACTCTTTTGTAGTGTTTTTCTTTTCACATGGTCGGAAGACTCGGAACAATGGAAGATTTCAACGAAGAAGAAGAGTTCAGTGTATCCGTAGATCCAAGAAGATCAAGAATGGCGAAGAAAAGAGAACCCGAATCTCAAGTTGTCTCTATTCTGAATCATTTGTTTGTAAAGTACCCATGTCTTCACCATAAAAGCGTAGTCGATACTGGTCGGGAATGTACGGATTCAGATACGTCATGTAGCTTAAATTTTGCAAAAGTTGGAAACTTTACTTCAAGATCTCCTCCTTCGATCAAATCTGGTGGATTAGATATAGGTCATCTTCTCAAATCAGCATTAGCAGGAGGAATCTCTTGCGCTTTCTCTGCCTTTCTAATGCATCCCGTCGACACAGTCAAGGTCCGTTTAATTAATCTCTAATCTCTCTGACTTCAACTCACTTCTTGTTGTTTTGGTGTTGAATGAATTGATTAGACACAAGTTCAAGCATCAACAACACTGTCGTTTATTGAAATAATGTCAAAGATTCCAGAGATTGGTGCTCGTGGTTTATACAAGGGATCTATCCCCGCCGTTGTTGGTCAATTCGCAAGGTTTAATTCACATCACAGCTTCAGGTTTTTGCTTATCATCGGACATGGATCATGATGTTTGTTTGGTCTCTTGTCTTGTTTCAGCCATGGTTTACGAACAAGTATATACGAAGCAAGTAGACTCGCTTTACCCCTCGTTGCTCCTGGTCTCCTCGACATCCAAGTTATTATTACAAAAAAAAAAAAAAATCTCATTTTTTTTTAAATGCTACATTTCCTTTCAATCATTTGATTAGTTTTTCTTTTTTTAATTGTGTAGGTTCAGCCAATCGCGTCGTTTCTCGGCACGGTTCTGGGGACAACGCTGAGGATACCGTGCGAGGTGCTGAAACAACGGTTACAAGCCAATCAGTTCGACAACATCGTGGAAGCTACGCTTTCCACGTGGCGTCAAGATGGCCTCAAAGGCCTCTTTCGCGGCACCGGCGTTACTCTTCTCCGCGAGGTTCCCTTTTACGTCGCTGGCATGGGACTTTACAGCCAATCGAAGAAGCTGGTGGAGAGACGGCTAGGGAGAGTGCTTGAGCCGTGGGAGGCTATCGCGGTTGGAGCCTTGTCGGGCGGTTTCACGGCTGTTATGACGACGCCGTTTGATGTGATTAAAACTAGGATGATGACGGCTCCGCAAGGCGTGGATTTGTCTATGTGGATGGCTGCGTATTCCATTGTGACGCATGAGGGGTTTCTTGCTTTCTACAAAGGAGCTGTTCCGAGGTTCTTCTGGACTGCTCCTCTTGGTGCTTTGAACTTAGCTGGCTACGAGCTTCTTCAAAAGGCTTTCGTCACAGTACGTCTTGATCGGCCAGTGCATAGCGATTGACATTCGTTTTTTAGTATTAGCACTACAACGCATTTTTGATTATAGAAAAATATGGGGAGTACTATCACTAACCAAGAGGAAAAATGTCTGATGCCAATCAGCGAGAAGATCCATATCGACATATTCTCATATTATCGAGCTCGTTTGAAACATTTGTGATTTATGGCTCACTAATAGTTTGATCCTTTTATTGATATGAAAGATAATGTACATATTTCGTCTACAACAAAAAAAATTGTGATCAAATTCAATAGAATAAGCAACTACTTCTTTGAGCTATTAAGATATCAAAATCTAGAATAGCTATAGGGCTAATAGATCATAAACCACAATATGGTGAAACGTTTTTGGGAGACAGACAATTACATTAGCAGCAGTGCAGCACCCTGTTAAGGTTTTATTATACGCAAATGTTATAATTTGCTTCGCCAGATCAGGCTAACATTACAGGATCATACTGAAGATTTGGATCAGTAACTGTTTCCAGGTATATATGTCATTAAATAAATCCGATTATATATATAGCTATAATGAAGTTTCGTTACATAATTGATAAGCCTTGTTGAAAAAAAATATCATCACTACAGAGCCAGGCAGGGGGGGGAGGGTTTATTTAGAGCCGAGTGTCTACCAAAATAAAGCTGGGTCGGGTTGGAAGCCAGCTTACTAAGTACTTATATTCCGTATTCATATACGAACTAGAGACATTGATTGGAAGATTCCGAACCCAAGTGCCTTCTTCAAAAACTCAGAGGCCAATGGTCGGTCTAAATTGATTTTTTCAGCAACTCTTTAAGATTCCCTCAACGTTCCTACCAATCTCCTCTTTTGTCTGCTCAGACACTGGAACATCTCCAATGTACATATCAAAGAATGCCCCTGCATCGTTGCCCGCAAAATCTCAGACCTTGGGTACACAAAAACAAAACATATAAAATAGAAAAAGAAAGAAGGAACTAACTACAAAGATCCTTGCTACGGACAGCTCCAACCAGGTTACCACCAACTGCAAATGTTTACCATATGTTACAGAGAGAAGGAACCTAGATTTATATACAGAACCCAGCAAATGATTACTCACTCTCCGTGATTAGTTGTCCATCAGCTGTTCGTCGAAAGTCTATTACTGTTCCCTGAAAATGGGAGCCCCCCTAAAATGAGTCTTAGGTGTGTTTGTTTATATGAGTACAAGTATTTAGCCATGTGATGTGAGTACCGCGGGGATTGGAATATCTTGTGTGAAGAATGAACCAAAATCATTCAAGCAATTGAAATTAGTCTTGGGATTTGCCTGACAAAAAACACAAAAACAAAAGGAAGGGATTATAATATTTTGCGCAAAAAAAAAAAAAACATAATTCACAGCGTGTTCCAGAGTTTACCTTCACCAAACGAGCACGCATAGACTTCTCAAAAGCACTGAAAAAATAGACAAACAGGAGAATAGCTTATTAAATAATTCAAATCATCAAATGACTAGTAAAAAGATTAAAATAAAACTGAAAATCAATTATAAAGATAAATAACGTAAGAACTTTCCACTTACTCTCTCACAGTATTGATCTTCAAACCATTGTAGTTAACAACAAGCCTCACACTCATAACAATATCCTCCCTGAAAAAAATGAAAAACAAAATATCAAACCCGAAACTAAAAAGCTACACCAACTAAAAACAGATTGAATTTCAAAAGATGTAAATACCTTAAAAGATCTTTGTATAAGTCATCACATCTGCCGAGTTTGCTCCCGGGAATAGAAGCATACTTTGGACCAAGCTTCTGGCACACCGACGAAGGATGAACATCTAAAAGGCAGAGAATGTTTCATTAAGATAGCTAAAAATGAAAAAAGTATACCAAAGCTAGAAGAATGCAACTTACAAAAACCAAAGGCATATACTTTAAGAGATTTAATCTTGACGATCTTCATTGTCCGTGATCCAGTTGCAACAAGCACCTCAGAAGTTAATCCAGATGCATTTTTCTTTAACGAGACGGGGAACTCGATCCCGGTTCGAGGCTCAACCGTTGGTCTTTTCGCGTCCAATTTGTGAAAACTCAAACCATTGCGTCCAACCTGACAAGACCTATGCTCAACGTTGTTGGAAACTTGAACATCGTCACTCCCTAGAGACAAACCAAGTCCATTCACCGACCTAAAATAAACACCACACATCAGAAACACACAACCAACCCCTAAGGAGAGAGTTACGAGCCTTACACAAAAACTTACATCAAGGAAACAGCCAAGGAGAGGACGGAACAAGAGTGTAGCCTCTCAGCTTCATTAACAAAATGCTGAATAGTTGATTTAGAGAACAAGGCAGGGATTAAATCTTTTGATCCGTAGTGAATACGAAACAGAGAGAAGTTGGGATGATAACAACTCTTCACACGCTGCTCCGAAGAATCATCACAGCTGCTTAAGCTCCTCAATTGATAGTTAGAAATCTCCATCTTCTGCAAATTGTTGTTGTTGTTCCACCAGCAAAGCATAGCTCCTGTGAACTTGGTGATGCAACTAAATGCTTCCAAGGCCAAGCTTCCAGGTACATGTAAAAGACTCCTCTTTGGTAGAATGTGTGATACGTTCCCATCGTCCGAATCCATTTGAATAATATTAATTGGTTCTGCAAGAAAAAAATAAAATAAAGACAAAAAAGAAAGGTTAAGACAAGACCAGCTTTCTAACAAATCGATGAACGATCTCATAACCAGAGGCATGAATCAAAGACAGAACCCAACAAACACAAACGCAAAATTAGTCAGGCGAATTTGTGATCGTGTTTACATTTTCGTATTAGTCGATGTATTGCAAAGGATTTACACGCGACGTAAATTTGTTAATTGAAGGGAAAAGACAAGGAACATAGAGAAAGAGTGAAGCTTTTTGTGTTTTCTTTCTCTGTTGTGTTTGGGATCTATTAACGACAAAGATGGCAAAAAGGAATATGCTTTTTTGGCTAACGAACAATTACGGCGAAGAATAACAACGATAGTCCCTGGGAGGGATTTCATTTTCAGGGTTTCTTTGGTGACAATGACATATTATTTTATTATTTTTATTTTAAAAACGGAGAGAAAAATCGTTCGACATCGTTCGGTAGCAGAACCGGAGGTCTATAAGACATACCACTCGACCGACCGAAGGATCGATCATGACACATGTGTTCTTTTTTCTTTTTTGTGAACTACTGACATATGTGTTCTAAAAACAACGATATATATTACTAAGCAAAGAGCCTTTTTCCATTAAAATAATTGGCCTAAATTTTAAACTTAACCATGTTCCAAAGACAAGGTTAAGTTATTATATAAGTTCTTAGCTATTTCTGAGCATTATATAAGTTCCTTTAACATCTCAGTTATAAGTTACCCTTGATAAATTTAATTTTTAGTGAAAGTTGAGTAATTTGTGTCCTATTTTCCCTTAGTTCTCTAAGTTCTAAGGAATCCACACCATATTGTTTGGGTGATTCAAGCTCCATATTCTCCATTGATTGAACGAGTCAGTACCCATTTATTCCACCCACCGACTCAATCCAAAAAGCGTTGTTGGTTTCCGGTTCCATTTAGATCACACTCGGTCATCGACCAGACCTTTGGATCGTGTGTCAAACGAGCAGCAATCCAAGATTTCTGGACCGCCAATTCCTTCTCCTCAGCCAACACTCTAACTTTCATCCTATAAAAAAAAAGAGAATTTCTCCTAACAAGTTACTGATGCAACATCCATGACGGTAGCTGGACCTGAGGTCGACAAGACACCATTTAACTAACTGAAAGACCGAGCATGACATATGTGCAGTGACAATGCCAAAGCTTGCCAACCAAGATGTATTTTGCCATGAAAATTCTAAACTCAAACCATATGTTCTAAGGACAAGTGGAATCATCTTAAAATCTGCACAGACGAGAAAATTATGGAGTTTACAAACCAGATGTTTCCCAACCCATCTATATGTGAGTATCAGCCTGGTGAAATGGATTCAGATATTTTTCTTATTTGAATTTTTTTTGAAATATAAATAATTATATATATCAATTTGCTGTATAACCATATCAGAGCAAAAATGAAAAATATAGCCATACTTTAGAAAATGTGTCATTTTGCTACGTAAGTAGACATCACAGTCCTTTACGGCGAGTGGGCGTGTGTATATCACACACTACGATCATATACTATTCTATTTATAATCTCGATATAGAATAGATCATCTTAACCATATATGTTATAAGAATTTGATGTATTAGTACTATTTATTTATAGGGTTCAATGCAGTTTAAGTAGTAAACAATATGAAAGAACATGTTTATTTGCAGGAATGATGTTTAGTGCATATTAAATTACGTAAAAGAATATATTTGACTGATATACTCTAAATAATAAAATATATCATTCTATATTTTATGACTAAATAGTATAGTATGCAAATGTATATAGGAAAGAAAAGAAAAGAAGCTAAATGAGATAAAAATAATCGATGGGGAATAGTATGGCGTATATGAAAAGTATGGTGTATATGTAAAAATATGAGAAAAAGAAGAATTACAAATAGAAATATAAGTATGAAAACGAAGATGGGATGATGAAAAAAAGTTACTATTTTATTAATTGTGGCGATATATATAGTTATGTGGACGTATAAGGAAAAAATGAGAGAGGGAGAGAGAGAGAGGGGGAGGAAGGATGCAGAGAGAGAGAGGGGGAGGGGGATGGGGAGAGGAAGAAAGATAGAGAAAAAAAGAGAAATATTGATTCAGAAGAAAAGATGGAGGGATTTAGAGATGGAGATTGAGAAGAGAGATAGAGTGAGAGATAGAAGAAAGAGAAATTGTATAATAACAATTATATTCTAGGTTTTTAAATAGAATAGAACAAAATCTTATTTTTTGTCATAACTGTACATATTCAATTTATCAATATATGTTTGTTTTACAAAATTCAAAACTTTTTTTATAGAAAAAAAATCTATGTTTTTTATAAATATTTAAAAAATTCAAATAAATATTTTTTAAACTTATAAAGTCAATTAAAAAGAAGAAGATTGAGAAAGGGCAAAATAGAAATTAATACATAAATATCATAGCCTAATGAAGGTTATGGTTATATTGTTGATTTTTTTGTTTGTTATGTGCATGTCGCCAAATTTCTCTATATATATTATGATCTGTGTAGTGGTTTTTCGCTCTAAACTCTCACCTTAGAAGTTACATTGGCTTTGTCCAAAAAAAAAAATTACGTTGGTTAAAAAAAATATAAACAATATAAAAGAAAATATCTAGTGATTTGGATAATTATTGTGTACTAGATAGTATGTATTGTGTTTTTATCTAAAAAATATTTTTTGTTATAGTTTTAAAAAACATAGAGATAAATTTGTATATATATTTTTCTAGATAGTAGAAATAAATTTTATGCTATTATTTTAAAAGTACTTATTCCAAATATTTACACTGCCATAGTACATGAGTATTAATTTCAAAATTTTATAAATTGAAGAATTTTTCTAAAATATTTACTCTACTTGAGTTTTTTTTAAATTACATAATATATGGTACTTTATTTTAGTAAAAACTTAGTCTTATATAAGAAGTTTAATATTCCATTTATTAATAATTTGTTTGACCACGTGATGAATTTGTATTGATAATGCATGTAATGATAAATATTTGTAAAAATTATTGATGACTTAAATGTTCTTAATATTCCTTTTGTTGAGTAGGATTCGTAAACTTGGCAATAGTTAAAATTTTACCCGGTTTTTTTTTTCTTTTAAAATTTTATCGGTTTTTTTTAAACTCATTTCTATCGGGTCTTTTTTTATAAGTCCTATCGGCTGATTCGGTCGCTCCGGGAGCAACGCATTTAGTAATAGAGTGGATTAGCCCGAAAGCGTATCAGACTGCCTAGCCCGAGTTTGGAATACCTTCCGACTAATACCACGGGGTGAACTGACCATCTGTTACGGTCCGCATTGTAAACCACTTGGACTGAAGCCAAAGTCCAGACTGACCAAATAGTAATAATTTAGTTTCCAGAAAAAATCGAACTCAATACTGATGTGGGTACACACCAAGCTCCAAAAAATTACCATTAAGTTAACACCACTTGGTTAATTCTATCGGTTTTATATTCAACATTTACTTTATATCTCCATATAAATTAAACTCCCTTGTATATTTTAGTAAGAATTGCTATCCAGTTGTGTTATTAAGCTCTCCAATAGCATGTTAAACTTGTGTCTCGTTTTATTTCTATCTTTTCATAATTTTGATGACATCTAATAAAAAAATCCAAGCAAAAAAAATTCTTTGTTGGTTCAAAAATACCAACTGATATCTCGTCAAATCATGTATCCTCTTATTTTTTCTATGTACTTCTAATCGTTTTTTATAAGAATTTTATTAAATTTCACTTTTTAAGATGGACGAAATAGTTTGGAATAACTCCTTGGGCTTTCCGCATTAAATTTTGAAATATAACCTAATTGATTAAGTTGGAAGCCCGTAACAAGTAACATAAAATACCAGCTTGCATCAAAATACATAAAAGAATAATCCTTTTTACTCAACTGATTGACTGGTACTGAATTCTGACGAGAAGAACTAACGGTGCAATATAAAACCTGTGCCAGGAAGTCATGTTATGTACCTGAGAACCAGTACCAACCCTTTGATATTAATTGATCATTAAACAGGAGAAGTGACGGATTTGTTCGCTTCGTTACCTCTTCATTAAACTGTTATCACGTAAGCAATAAAGTCAACGGACATCCAATTATGTCCTAATCATCTCATTCTCCTCTGAACAAGGCGAATCATATCTTCCCTTGTGCGTAATAACAGCCAGCCGGAAATATGTACCAAATTATTATAAAAACTAGGTAAATGATAAGAACAACAGAAACTATTATAAATTATTCTTTTGATAAAGATATCGAATTAGTGGAATGTAGACCTTAAAATCATTGAAAATATAACAAAATATTCGTTAGTGCGTAGACTTTTGAAAGATGAGTCTAAGTACATTAGAAAGAACCTACAATCAAACATTATTACGTCCACTAAACTAAAATGTTCAGTTTAGAAGTTAGAAAACAAATGTGATAAAATAAACTATAATTTTCTAACATCTGAATCTTATTGTTGGAGATAACGAGAACAAAGAATTGTCTCTCTCCTAAAAATAAATATCAGCTCAGAAATTTTAATAAATAAACTAGATTTTGACGTGCGCAACCACGCGGATGTTTGTTTTCACTTTTCTATACATAAATTATTGTTTTTAAACATTAGTGATATATATTTTTAACGTTAATCATATATTTAAATGTTTATATAACTATTTCAAATACAATAATTTTATAATTGACATGTTATAATTAATCAATTGTTTAAAATCGTATGTATTTTCATTTCTTATTATATATTTATCTTATTGTATTTGCATTTAGTTATTAAGCAAATTAATATATTCAAGAGAAAACATATTTTAAAATTATTTTGTATTTAATTTATGCTAAATTCTGATCCGTGTTTCAAAGTTGTATTTCTTTTTACTAATATTTTTTATGCTTATTCATTTTAGATAATATATTATTGTATATACAAAAGTCTAAGATATGTTAATTTTAGGACATGTATTATATGGAAGAAATACAGCTTTGAAACACGGGTCAAAATTTAGCATAGATTAAATACAAAATAATTTTCAAATATTTTTTCTCATGAATATATTAATTTGCTTAATAACTAAATGCAAATACAATAAGATAAATTATTTTAACATGATCATGACTATAAAGTAGATAAAATAGGCTATAATTTATTCATTTTTTCATTTTATAAACGATATCTTAAAATACATTAAATTATTGTTGATTTTTTTTTACACAGATTTATTAGAATTTTTAAAATATAATATATAAATATATATTGTATTTAAAATAAAAATATATTATGATTGAAGTAGTTACAAAGATTTTATATTATAAGCTTTAAAGAAATACATGTTAATTTTTATACATGTATTATATAGTTTGCTAATGTTAACACATCTTACCAACGTATTAGATTTTATTTTTGAACATAAATATTTTATACTTATGAAAATAAATATTATAAAAAATTTCAAAATTAGTGAAAATATTTAAATATAATTTCAAAAATGAAGATCTTGTAAAAATCTTTTAAAACAGATTTGTTCAAATTTTAAAATAAATATATTTATATTTAAAATGAAAAGATATCAAAAAATATTATGATTAAAGTATTTTAAAGATTCTATGTATTATTAGTCTTAATAAAATACATTTAATAAAATTTCTAAGTGATGGTCCAAATTAAAAAAAATTACACATGAAAGAAGTAATGACTAACTTAACAACTAATTACCTTTACAGTATATAATGTCCCTAGAAAGTTCCAAGTTAGTCACTACGAATAAGACACAACAACCACTATAAATACAGGACTTTGAAGACAAGTAGGTTAACTAAAACACCCTTAATTTCTAAACCTACGCAATCTACAAAAGATACATCAAAAAGAGTAAAACACTATCTATCTTCCATTTTCTCCAAAAAGTTGAAGAAGAAGAAGAAGAAGAAGAAGAAGAAGAAAATGGCAGTAACCAAGAACAAGAAGACATCATTGACATCTCTGTTTTTAGGATGTTACAGGACAAAGAACGCGAGTAGATACGAAGTAGAGGAGAGGGGCAACGCAATGAAAATAAGAACTTGTCCGGTGATCAAGAGGCTGTCGTTATCGGACATAAGTGATCCAAGCTCGCCCATGTCGGTCATGGATGACCTCTCAAACTCCTTCACATCTCAAAAGCTTCGTATGTTCACCTTGTCTGAGCTGAGAGTTATTACGCATAATTTCTCAAGAAGTAACATGCTGGGAGAAGGAGGGTTTGGGCCAGTTTACAAAGGGTTCATTGATGACAAGGTTAAACCGGGTTTAGAAGCCCAACCGGTTGCTGTTAAGGCACTTGATCTCCATGGTCACCAAGGCCATAGAGAATGGCTGGTACATAATATCTATTTATCTCTCTATTTCAATATGTCTCGATTTAGATTCAAGTCTCTCTACCCATAAAAGAAAAGATACTTCTTTTAAATTTGAAATTAACTTTTCTCCTTCATAATTAGCATTATCAATAATATATATGTGGGATATTTTATGAAACTATACAAAAGTAAAATTGATTTCTGGATTTATCTCATTAGAATTTTAATTCGAATTTTAGAATTATTTTTAGTTTAGTTTCAGTAAGAATAAATAATAAATGTATATATGAATTTGGAATTCAGCCTCGAAGGGTGACAAAGTCCATTGTGCTGAAATTTCAGTATTTCATTAAATAGACTTTTTGACTTCTCTTTCATAGACTTTTAATTAATTTTGTATATAAATTAACGTTAGGTGATCTTCCTTTTTTGTTTAATTTGAAGGCGGAGATAATCTTTTTGGGACAGCTAAGTAACAAACATCTCGTGAAGCTGATAGGATTTTGTTGTGAAGAAGAGCAAAGAGTACTTGTTTATGAGTACATGCCTCGAGGTAGCTTGGAGAATCAGCTCTTTAGACGTACGTTGTCGACTAAACTTTTACCTCGTACATATTAACTTGGTTGAGTTGTTATTCATTTCACTTTTTACATGAGTTCGTTAAAAAATAGGTGCCCATTATTGTTATACTTAGGGCTGGGCAAATAAACCGAACCCGAAAATCCGAACCGAACCCGATCCGATGAAAATGAATCCGAACCGATCCGAACCCGACATAAATACTGAATGGATCTTGTTTTATGGTATTTCGGGTTATGGGTATTATCCGAACCGAACCCGAAATTAAATGGATATCCGATAGAACCCGAAACATTCAAAATGCCAAAAAAGAACTTGTACCAAACATGATTTCAATTCCTGATATGTAGCCAAAATACACTAAGATATTATTAAACATCTACAATAACTATCTACTACATGAAGGTTGATGGTTGAAAGTGGCGGTTGAGGCTTGAAATTTTTAGATTTTGGTTTTATTTTCATTGAATAATTTTTTTCATTTCATGATAACTTAATTTTTCGTTTTATGATTTCATTTATTGGTTTTCTTTCTATCAATAACAACATATACCTTTCGTTTGACTTTGAATGATCATGTTTGATGTTTTTTTCTTATTTCTGAATCGATTTTACTTATGTTTTGGTTACAAAATAGGTACAAATCAAGT
>NC_027751.1:43421053-43460888 GCF_000695525.1 Brassica oleracea var. oleracea | reverse complement strand
GATTTTACTTATGTTTTGGTTACAAAATAGGTACAAATCAAGTACTTTAAACCCGAAGAACTGATTTTACTTATGTTTTGGTTACAAAATAGGTATAAATCAAGTACTTTAAAACCGAAGAACCGGATGGAACCGAAAACCCGAAAGTACACCGGGTTGTACCGGTTCTTTGAAGATTTACTAACCCCGAACCGAACCCGATAAAACCCGAACCGGTCCCGAACCGAATTTTTATATAATTCGAATGGGGCTGATTTTGATAAACCCGAAAAACCGAGACCCGATTGGACAAAACCGAAACCCGATTGGGACCCCGAATGCCCAGGCCTAGTTATACTTCCCTTAAACCGAGTTTCAGTTTTTGGTTAAATCTTAAGAAACAGTCACCCAAGTCTTTGATGACAGTTTTGAATGACCACTAAAAAATATGAGTAATACCACTAAAGGACGATACATTTGTTATTTACTCATAAAATAAAGGCATTTCATATATGTCGGCTCATTATCAAAAGTGTTTATTTTAAAACTATGGATTTGCGAAATTTTTAAGAACATATTTTTTTCAAAATAACATATAAATTTTAAACAAATACAAATTTTGTATAAAAAAAATTCAAAAACATATTATATAGCACAGCTATATAATATATATCATATTGAGTAATACACAAATTTTGTAATATTGGTTTATAATATATATCATATTGAAAATTTTGTATACGAGTTTTGTAATTATTTTCAGTAACCACATGTTCTCGTTCTTTGCAATTTTGGCACTACATTTGGTTATTGACCAAGCAAGCCAAAACAGTTTGATGGAAAAAAAAATACATGCTTCACAATGACTTCTTCAAATTTTACTTTACTTTTCATTTACAAAATATAATAATATACTATATATACTACCTTAAATCTAAACAGCATTTGAATAATATTTTTACGTTGGAACAGGAAACAGTGTAGCAATGGCATGGGGAATAAGGATGAAGATAGCCCTTGGAGCCGCTAAAGGCTTAGCTTTTCTCCATGAAGCAGAGAAACCTGTCATCTACCGAGACTTCAAAACCTCCAACATATTGTTAGACTGCGTGAGTTTTTTTCCCTTTCTCATACTGCAAGCACTATAAATTAAATTACTGATTTGATTCATTTTGTGAATTTCGCAGAACTATAACGCAAAATTATCTGATTTCGGCCTAGCCAAAGATGGACCTGAAGGAGAACATACACATGTAACAACTCGAGTGATGGGAACGCAAGGTTATGCTGCACCCGAATATATCATGACTGGTAACATTTTTGTTGAAGTTGAGAAATGTTTTACCATATAACAGATATCCCTTGAGATTTGTTGTGATGGTTTATTTATGTGATAGGTCACTTGACGACAATGAATGACGTCTACAGTTTTGGAGTCGTTCTGTTGGAACTGATAACAGGGAAACGGTCAGTGGACACTACCCGGGCACGAAGGGAACAAAGCCTCGTGGAATGGGCGCGTCCAATGTTGAGGGACCAAAGAAAGCTAGATCGGATAATCGATCCAAGGCTCGAATGCCAGTACAAAACTGAGGCAGCTCAGGCAGCAGCTGCCTTAGCCTTCAAGTGTCTAAGCCAAAATCCCAAGTATAGACCAACAATGTCTGACGTAGTAAAGGTTTTGGAGTCTATCCAAGAAGTTGAGACAAAGGAGCGTAATAGTAACAACAAAGAAACAAAGAAGTTTGTTGATAAAAGAATCATTAGGCATCACCGTAAAGGCCAAAAAAGAGTGAACATCGCTTATTCAGATTCTCTCCTTTACAAGGAATCCAGGGCAAAGCAGAACAATGGGGTTTGAAATACATCAGTTTTCATATTAATTATTAAGCATTGATATTTCTATATATGCACTTCTTATATATAGTTCTAAGAGCCTTCTTCCATAAATTTTGGGATGGAAAGGTGGTGTTATTTAATGTTAAAAAAAAAAGGTGGTATTATTTCTCCTAGTTATCTGGGGTTTCAGATTAGTTTCCCTTCTATAATTAAGAAATACATGGTACACAAGATGTATGTACACTTTTACAAAAAAAAAAAAAAAGATTCATGTACAAATACTATAAAGTAATTGTCATTAAGTATCTACATTTGGAAACTACCTAAAAAAAAAAGAAGATTCATAGATATTTTTACTAAGGTTGTGATTTTTCAGATATTTTTACAACCTTAAAAAAAATGTCAATAAGAAAATTACTTGGCATTTTGCATGATTTCCATGGATTTCCTGATCCTATGCTGGGCAAAAAAGCTGGATCCGAAAAATCGAACCGAATCCGATCCGAAAAAGTAGTATCGAACCCGAACCAAAATTGATTAAATATCCAAATGGGTTCAAAATTTTGGTATTTAGAGAACCGAAACCGAACCCAATCCTAACCGAAGTATATATTTCGGGTATCCGATTATATCCAAAATTGATTTATATACCTTTATATATTAATTATTTTTAGATTTAATATATATTAAGAACATCAAAATATATAAGATACTTTTAACTTATCCAAAATACTTATAAATATATACAAATAGTCAAAAGTACATGTCTAATATAGCTAAAGTATACTCAAAATACCAACAATACTTAAAAATATCAAATGATTCTCAATCCAAACCAAACCAATTTATATGTTAATTTTAGGTACTTTGACATATGCTATTCAAATTTATATGTAATATATTGTTTTGTTTATAGATTTTGATAAATTTAAAGTATATAATGAATTTTAAAAATTTTAAAATAATTTAAATGGGTTATCCGAACACGAACCGAATCCGTAAAGATCTGAACCGAACCCGAACCAAAATTTAGAAATACCCGAATGAAGCTAAAATATTTGAACCCGAAAACCCGAAACCCGAATATACCTGAACCGAACCCGAATGGGTATCCGAACGCCCACCCTTACTAAATAGCCATGTATCGTCACGAAACGATATGCCTGGTTAAATGGTAGGGCTTGTCATTGTTGTGTTCATGTTTACAACTCTAAGAATATAATACAATGCATTGTACTATATTTTTCTGATGTTGAATTAGGATTGGTTAGTTTGTTTGTTTTTAGGTTGATAGATCACAACTATAAACCCGGGTTTCTCTTGCTTGCCAGGTGAGCGGGGTTACAATTTAGTATCATAACATAGGTTAAATATCTCTCAATCCTAATTTGAGAGATCAAATTCACCTTTACGAAATCTTTATTTTAGTTTCTGAAAATTTGTGAAAGCATTTAAAAACTTTGTGAAATGTTTTAAAACCACACAAAAATTTCTGAAAGCATTTGAAATAAAATATGTTTAGTATTTCGTATAGACAATTCTCTCGAATAGAAATTTCTAAGTTTTTGTCACAAAAATAGCATTCCATAAAGAAAATAACCTAAATAATTTTCTTATTTTGAATTTTTAAATTTTTTTTTTTTTTTAAATTTGAAACCTTATATTTAAAATTTCACCCCTTAACTCTAAACTCTAAGTCTATATTAATTAATTCTAAATTATAAATGTATTTTTACCATTTAATAAAATTTATCTTCCTCTTTATTCTAGTTTCTCTTATTTAGTTCCATATGTTATTTTTCTACAAGAAAATAAATTATGATTAATTTTGTATACAAATAACACAATTTGAATTCTTCGTTTATAAATATAAATATGTTTATATTAATTTTAATTATATTATATTATTATTTAGGAAATTAATGTATTATTTGTAGAAAATGATTAAATTTTTAAAGAGAATGTTATAATTTTTTCATCATATTTTATATAAACTGAAGTATATATTTATATTTAAAATAAAATAAAAATATGAGTAAATTAGTTAGAATTTGATTGTATTATTATTTTTAATAAATATTTAAGAATTTAAATATTTCTAATAGACAAATCGTAAATAACACGTCAATTAAAAAATATAATTTTGTTTATTTTAATAAAACAGATTTTGAAATAGATATTGGAATATTAAAAAAATATAAATATACTAATAAATTTAGTTTGATGAATTAATTCTAGCTTTATGATGAAAAAAGAGGCGCAAGGTTGGGTGTGTCTAGGCTCCTTTGTTTTAATAGATCTTCGTGGTTGGTGGAAGTGTTATTAGCTTTGGTCCAAAACAAATATATTCAGAGAGTGAGAGAGAGAGATTTATAGAAAGACGACGACGACGCTTACCCAAAACTCGAATCCCTAGGTAAACCAAAAACCTGTAAAGTTCTCTTTCTCTCTCTATCTATCTTTCTGTTTATCTTGTATCTCTTCCCATGGATCCACTCTGCAAAGAGATTGGGAGAAATTGCTAGCTTTCTTTGTCTCCTTTTAATCCTAAATAAATCTCGAAGAATCCCTTGAAACATATTGTGATTTGTTTTTTTTTTTTTTAATTCTGCTATTTATGGATTAGGCTAATTTTCTAGAGTTAAAAGGAATATTATGGATTTGTAGCATTAAATTTTAGCTTTTATTGTGTTCTGTCTGCTACGAAACTGAGATTCTTTTTTTTTTTTAATTTGCATAAAAGGCTGCAATGCCACTGAAACTGAAAGTGTGTGTGTGATGAAAGACAAGTGTTTTCTTTTTGCAGGTTTTGGATTTAAAAAGAAAAAAAGAAAAGAAATGAGCTTCACCACCCAGGCCAGTGTTCCAAAGAGTACCAAACCACCAACAACAACTTTGAACCCTCATGCTGCTGAGTTTGTTCCATTCACTCTACGCTCTCCTTCATCATCAAGACTCTTAGCTGAATCATCTGCATCACGCCATTCAGATGATGATGATGAAGCGCGTCAGTTCTGGAATCACCAACTTCCTGATGACATTACACCAGACTTCAAGTTGATGACTCTAGATGACAGTTGCTATGATGATTCTGGGAGTTTCTCACTAGCTGCCTCGTCCTTGTACGAAGCTGAAAAGTTTCCTTCTGCTGAGAAGGAAAGAAACCCTTTTGGTCGACACAGTGATAATCCGAACGTTGGGGAAATGGAGGTGGACCCAGTGGATTATCTTGCTTCTCAGTTCCCTGGATTTGCTGCTGAAAGTCTAGCACAAGTGTATTTTGCTAATGGCTGTGATTTGCACTCCACTATTGAGATGCTTACTCAGCTCGAGGTATATTCTCTTACTCAATCTGTTTCTATGCTTTTTTTATTCATACTAGTGATCCCTTTGTTTAACTGTAGCTACAAGTGGATGGCGGCGGCTTGAAACAGAAGATGAGCCCTAAGAGTTTTGCTGCTCCTAATCTTACTCCCATGGATTTTCCTTCCCTTAGCCCTCAGGGGCACCAAAAGGAGGACAACATGTTTTTCTCCTCATCAGTTTCTCAACCTGGTTCAATCGACTATGCCTCTGCTGTGAAGAAGTTAGCATCCCAGGATTCTGGTATGTGGAAATATGAACGAGCAGACTCCTCATCTATTGGCTCCAGCAGAAACTCTCATGCCTTTCCTGGTGCTGCTTACAAGAGTGGGAGTATATATTCTGACAAGCTGCAAAATCGACCTGCTCCTGTCTGGCTCGAGACCGGGGACGCCGTTGGTAAATTTTCCCTTTCAGTCTTGTTATATCGCAAATCTGGCTCTCAAATTTTGGTGACGAGCAGGGAATATGTATTCTGGGTATCGCGAGGAAGCACGCGACTATGCACGTCTAAGGAATGTATACTTTGAACAGGTACAATATATACTTGTCCGTTTATGTAATGGGGCCTAATCTTGAGGGTGATCTCTTTTATTGTCCAGCCTTATTTATCATATGTATGCTCACTTACTGTTCTATGTTTCTTGTGGCTGGAGCGTAGGCACGACAAGCATACCTTGTTGGCAATAAGGCCTTAGCTAAAGACCTAAGTGCCAAGGGACAGTTGCATAACTTGCAGATGAAGGCTGCTCATGAGAAAGCTCAAGAAGCCATTTACCGCCAGAGGTTTCACTTCTCTTTACCTCACTAGCACTCAATAGTCTCTGCTATTATTTATATAAGCGATAATCAAACCAATAATAACAGGAACCCAGGGGGTCAAGGAGGGAGCGAGAGAATGATAGACTTGCACGGGCTACATGTGAGTGAAGCACTTCAGGTGTTGAAGCAGGAGCTTAGCGTGCTGAGGAGCACAGCCCGAGCAACACAAGAGAGGCTTCAGGTTTACATATGTGTAGGGACTGGCCACCACACTAGAGGCTCCCGCACACCTGCTAGGCTCCCTGTTGCTGTTCAGCGCTACCTTCTTGAAGGAGAAGGCCTTGACTATTCCGAGCCTCAGGCTGGTCTCCTTAGAGTCATCATATAAGGAAAGATGTGGCCGGATGCTATTCTTTTTTGTTGTATCTGTTCTGTACATGGGAAGAGAAAGAGAGTAGCTGAAAAATGAAAAAAGTAAGCAGGAAAAAAATCAAAAATGTTTTAGGTTTGTTCAGAAAATAACTTTTTGTAGCATCAGAGGATCAACTATACACCTCTTGCGTTATCTTTTTATGATGTTTTTGTTGATTCTCTATGCTTTTATACAGTTTCACTCTATAGATGCTAATACCCATTTCTTCTGCAAATTATCATATTTTTGTAAATCTGTTTAGATTCATTGGCATTTTAAGTCTTGGATTCATGATTTAAACACTCCAAAAGACATTTTCCAAGTTTCAAGCTCTAATCATGAGCTCATAAACATTACTGTTGTTCTCACCATTCACACGCTTAAGCATTTCGAAACTTTTCCTGCTTCCTAGTAACTCTATTCTTGTGAAAACAATGTATCCATCATCTGATTCCTCTTTGTTGCAATAAGCTGTTCTGAGACGGTCGGCATGCCTTGAATCAGTGTGAATTGCGAGCTCTATCTCATTATCCGGCAAGTTCTCCTGCAAAATCAGTACAAGCAAGCAAGAAGCATGTGATTTATGAGGGGGGTAACGGACATATACAAATCTACAGTCATAAACACACCTCTCCAGACTGATTATTACTAGAGATGATAATAAATCTATAGATTTTACTATGAATCACTCTTCCTAACTAAGGAAGTGAGTGATTCTGAAGAATACAATGACTTAGCCATAAAGCATCAGGGGAAGCCATTACCTGATAAAATGTGTGGATGTAGTCTAAGATTTGGAGGCAAGTGAAACCGTTATCACTGAAATAAGTGCGTGAGGAAGGCCCCATCTCAGAGAACCGATCAGCTGGATATAGTATTGTTAGGAAGCTGTCTTTAAATATCACTTCTGTCTTCTCGCTGCACCAGTAAATAAACATAGTTTGACCACAGCACTAAGGCTTATCACTGGAAGCAATTTAACTAAAGAATGAAGAAAAAGAGACCTCTCGGTGAGTGCTCTGGTCGAGTTTGAAAAAGAAGCTACTGGATCTTTCCCTTCCTCTGCAACAGAAGAAGGCTGTTGGGGTTCAGTGATGTAACCGCTGCTGCTAGTGCAAGAAGAATCAGTGAAAATAGTGGCAGTTGCAGCTGCTTCAGATATCGTCCAGCAAATATTCTCCAGCAGGTTGTTCTGTGTTATCCGTCTTATTGGGTTTTGACAAGTCTATCACATCCCAAAAAAAAAAGAGAACAACAAACATCCAAAATTCAGAATCTTAAGACTTTAGGGAATAAATAAAAAGAAAGATTCTCAGTTATTACCTGCATATGGCGAGCACGTCGTCTCCTAACCCCAGTTTTAGCTAAATTTACAGTCTCTTTCCTCACTTGTTTTGATTTACTTCTGATTTTAGGAACAACGTCTTGAGAATTGCCTTCCTCGGTAATATTAAGAGCCTCCTTTTCAGCACCATCTTCAAGATTTTCAAGAATTAATCCTAACTGTCTGGCTAAATCAGGTGACATGTGAACAAGTCTTTGTCGTTGCCTCTCCACCGTTTTTAAAACCGATAGTGGCTGATAAGAAAACACACACAAAAGCAAGCATGTATATAAGTCATCACCAAACAAATCTGTTAATCAATTTAATAGACATAAAGAAGAACTCACAGAGACAATGGTGTTGACATGGCCAAGATATTTCTGGATAGAAGCCCCACCTTCACACACTACAAGACTTGCATTGCAACCAATAAACCATGAATCTATAACCTTTGCTCCTTGATCTCCAGCAACCTTCGACACCTAAACAACACAACAATATCTAATTAACGAGATTCAAAAGAGAAGATTGTGGAGCCTGTCAAGCAAGTTGAAAAGAGTATAATTAAACCGTGCAACTTACCTTAAGTCGGAGCTCATCAGAAATGTCTGAGTCGACAAAGATGGAATGGTGAGAAAGAGTCGTCATGTCTTCACTAGTGCCACTCTCTGTTCCAGAAGAAGATACCTGGTGGTGGGGCTTCGTTGATTTGCCAGAATGCACAGCTTGCTGAATCGTACGAGGACGACAAACAGGTTCGAGATCAATAACACATCTCAGCTCATCCACCTTTTCACTATTTTGTCCAAGTTGCTTGACAATGTAAAGTGATTCGCTCATCCTGACTACAAATATTACACAATACAAACCTTTTTAAGACTCTTATAACTAGAAAGTTACTTTACTGAAGAAGTAACCATAAAAAAAAAAATTGAGCTATAAATCAATTGAGAAAATAGTTTAAAGCAAACTTACGGTTTCTCTTGACGCTATCAACAAACCAGCCAAGTGTAACAACGAAGAGACCAATTCTTGCGCCATGTTTCAAAGTGTGCTCAAACTTACGTCCACATGAGCTGTAAGATATCGTTAAGCATCCCAAAAAAGCATAGTAAAATTGCAATCAACTAATAAAACTCTTCTCAAAGAAAGGTTTAGAAGGACCAAACACTATTGCAGTAAGATAATGAAAAAAGGATATGTGGACAACCAAATGGGTGCACTGCAGGTGAAGGTGGGGACTGTACTCGCCTCCGAGTCTCACTGTCGCTTCCTTGACTTGTGTCCTTGCTTCTGCAACTTATCACCAATCAAAATCAACATCCAATTTCTAAAATATAAAACCAGAACAGCATCTGAAATGCTGGAAAACTGATTTCCAACTATTAAAATTTATGCATATACAGATTATAAACAAGATTTATGAACAGCATCTGGAAAATCAATAGATAATATTGTCAAGGTATGAAATTTAGAGACTGATAAACATAAATCCACAGACTTTTTTTTGTGTAATGAAACATTAAAACCCAATTTAGAATCACAGAACCAAATTAAAAAGGAGAAAGACAGGACCTTTGGATAAACCAGTGACGCAAATGACAAGGGAAGAGAAGGGTCCATTGGGCTGAGACATAGGAAGAGGAGGAGGAGACTGTGACACAGGAAACAATTTGGAGCAACCCTTTGAATCGATCAGACCAACGCTTCTTCTGAGAGCGCCCATCGTTCATACAGGAAAAGACCTAAACCTCCACTCTCGGCTTTTATAATAGAATCCAATCCACCAAGCATTGATTCAAAATAAGGAATCATTGCAGAAAGATTAAAAGAAAAGGAATCAAAATCAAAAGAGGATCACTTTCGAAAAATCGGGGAATGTTAAGAAGACTATGAAAAGGGATGTCAAAAGAACTAAAAGAGTGGTCTTTTTTTTAGGGTTTAGTGTGATTTGTGGACAAAATGGTGCTTTAGAAATCTCGGAGTAGGGGAAAATAAAGATGGTTGCTTTGCTTTGGTTGTGGAAGCTTTCTCGTGGCGGGTTTTGGCTTTATCGGCGTGGAGATCCAAAATTGGAGAATGTAATGAGTAGTAGTCACCACTTCTATTCAAACTCTCACTACACATTCTAAACGCTTCTTCCATATTAACT
Source organism: Brassica oleracea var. oleracea (assembly GCF_000695525.1). Lineage (NCBI taxonomy): Eukaryota > Viridiplantae > Streptophyta > Magnoliopsida > Brassicales > Brassicaceae > Brassica > Brassica oleracea. The sequence continues at coordinate 43,451,057 of NC_027751.1, read as the reverse complement.
AGGTTTATTATTTTATTTTATTTTATTTTTAAAAAAGTTTGAATTTGTATTAAATATTTTAAAAAACTTTTTTGTTCTATTTTTTTTTGTATCGGCTTGACAGGATATTTCCACACAAAAAAAACATTTGATCTTTTTTGTTTGATGTATTTTTGGAATATGAATTTTAATTTCTCCTCTTTAGCACATATTTTAGATTATATAGTAGATTTACTATTTTCGAATTCTCAAAATGAATAGTAGGAATTATAACAACCAAGCCGCATTTGTTCAATTGGTAAAGAAGTCGCCGCTGAAACTTCTGCCACTTGAATTCGATTCGTTTTGGGCACCTAGCTGTGTGTTAATTGGAATAATGTATCAAAAAACAAATTATAGCACACTAAAAATGAGAAATGTAGTTTAATCTTTTTTGTCATCGAAATCCGTTTGCCTAATTTTATGTATAAATATTTTTGTATTCTAATTTTTTTATTTTTTTATCTTTCAAATTTTGAAGAATGTCTATGAAGTTATTAAATTAAAATTTTATTGATGGTATTATAGTGAGTGATAATTTTCCTTCCACGTGTTTTTGATTAATTTTTATTATACATAGTTAATTTAAGTCGGTTTTTTAACCTTTATATAAATATTAGGATGGATGTTTGTGACTAACATAATTTTTTTTTCATGTTTAATGCTCAAAAATTGATGGATTCTCAAATATTTTACATATATTTTAATGTATTACTATATAGTGTACTAATAATTATTTATCTTTTATGCTCTTTGTTTTTGAATTTTGAGTATTTACTGTTTATCTTGTTATCTGAACATGATTAGTCTTAAAGTTTGTATGCGTTTAAGGTTATTTATGCAAATTAGTGATACTAGTATTATCTCTCGTGCGGCCGCACGGATCAATTAATTTTACTGTATTAAAAGTTTTTAAATCATAAAACTGATATGATTATCAGCATATCAAAATAAATTATTATTTTAATCATACTTTTGTTATCAAAATCACATATTTTTTAAACTCAGATAACACATTGGATCGTAAGCTTAGCACATTGTATAAAAGAATAGATTTTATATAATGTTTTTAATATCGAGTGTATGTAAACTGTCATTGAAATCTCTTAAATGAATTACCTGTACAATCGTTTTTATATCTGAATTATATATCTGCAAGAAAAAAATCATAGGTAGATTAGTAGAGTTAACAATCTTTAGAATAATATATACATAAACACTTAGTATTTAAATTAGAATATGTTTCTCCTACCGAGCCTCACATATATGATATAATAGAGACTAACGGCACTCTCATTTTTCTAACTCCCTTTTAACCTTTATCATGTTTTGTTTCACAAAAGCTTGATTTATATTTCTTTGTATATAAAAAATGTATACAAAACTGAGTTTCGTTTATTTAAACAGTTTTATATATCAAAATTACAAATGTAAATGTGTTTACCTTTTTCCACAAGATAAAGATTTTCACATTGAAATCATTTCATGTCTCTGATAGTAGTACTCTGAAAGAAAACTATGACTTTCGATTCCTTTGTAAAATCTGATAGAATCTTCAACTTATACTTCTAAAGAAAGAATCATAGAAATTTTTTTTAAAAAAGAGAAGAATAAAGATCTTTATCATACTCAAAACTTAAAAAAAAAAGACAAAGAAGAGGAGAGAAAAATACAGAAAATTTTGAATGAAAGGAGATGAAACAGTTAATATTGAAAGTTGCTGAAATTTCAACATGTTATGATAATAATTAGAGAAAAAACAGAAACTTTTTTTTTCAGTTACTAAACTTCTACAATCAAACGAACGTGGTGATACAGATTTGTGTTTTTTGTACAATGTTAAATTTAACTTTTTAAAAGCAGTTATGATTTTTTTTTAATTTTTAAGGTTTTAAAAAAAATTTACACATGTCAAATTTTGATTGCTCAAGTGACTTGTGCTTTAATATATAAGGGATACACAGTGCGACTACCGACTAGTGAAGAGTTAAGGTGTCAAAACCATTTGAAAAACGTTATTGTGATTTATTAGATGGCTTTAATTACAGTTATTCAGATCACTTTGAAGAACAGTTTCTTTACTTGTTTCAGGTTTGGAGGTAGTGAGATGAAGCGCTAACTTGAGGTGTAACAGGTTAGGCGCCAAGTGATGCTGCTACGATGGCGAGCTAGTCGAAAGGTTAACAACTGGATGCAAACTACTTTGCATCTCCATTTTCTTTAACAAATACTTCAAAGTATTTTATTGATTGCCAAACCTTAAATTTTTTAATTGCTTTCGGTCTTTATATTCTGAAGGCCGACACTGGATTTTGATATTCGTCTTTGTATCAAATTTGTGCCTTTACGATTATTTTAATATAATTTCAGATGCAAAAAAAAGTATAGATCCCACAATCCTACGTCATCTTTCTCAATCTTGTAATGAAACAATAATCAACAACCTCAAGCTTGCACGAGTTTCCACCTTATTTTGGTACAGTTTGGATTGATTGCGTCAATTGTATCTGGGCATCTCTCTTCTAGCCTACGGAAGTCAGTCTTAAGACTAGAGCTGGGTTCGCGGGTCGATCCGTCCCGCCTGACCCGCAAACCCGCAGATCGATTCATTTTTTTCGAGTCAAAATTTTGACCCGCATGACCCACGAAGAAAGAATTGTATACCTGCCCCGTTTAGATTTCCGAGTAACCCGTAGAACCCGCGTGTCATAAAAATTTAAATAAAAAATTATTTAAATTATAAATTATTATTTTTTATTTAAAATAATTAATATTAAATATTTATAATTAAAATTATATAATTTTTTATATTTATTGTTAAAATTATATAATTTTTTTAATATTTTAAATATTTTTTTTGAAATATTTTATGTTCTGCGGGTTGGCGGTATCTGCGATTCAAATTCAACCGACTCGCACCCGCGACCCGCCCCGCTTAAAACCAACTCGACCCGCACCCCCGCATGTTGAATCTTTTGAATTGGCCGATCCACACCCGTCCCGCAGCGGGACCCGCAGGTAAAGAGTTAAATTCCCACTCTACTTAAGACTCAGAAAACATCGAACCTATCTAATTTAACTCTTTTTAAAACTATAAAATTGTAGAAAAGAGAAAAAATTGCAATAATGATAAAGAGTTGCTTCAACTACTTCCCGTTAATTTTAGAAAAAAAAAAAAAAAAAAAAACTACTTCCCGTTAAATGGATCAGCCATTTGACTCATTTAAGAAGACAGCCATAAGTTAGATATCATCCTAACTGTATCCATTTTTCAAATTAACATCTCAATATCCTCAACTCTCTCTCTCTCGTTAACGAACCAATTTCCCATACGTCTCTACTTTCTTCCTTCAACGTTTTAAACTAACAAACTTTTTATTATCATGATGTGTCCTTTCTTTGTATCCTACTTTCTTTTTCGAGGGGTCATATTTTGTCATCCGATGTTTCACGGATCATCCAATTGATAGGAAGATTGAAAGTTTATTTCAAAACGATAACCAAGAACGTGACCTCTTATTTAATTTGAAGTAGACGTAATTATATTCACCATTTATTTTTGTTTGGTAACCAAAGATAACAAAACAGAGAACGTCAGGTGGCCTAGCGGCAGTACTGAATGTTTCTCACACACGACTACCCGAGGTCGCCAGTTCGATACTCGGGGAAAGCGGGGTGGAACTGGGTTAGCTAAAAAACCCCTGCGTCAGGTGGGCTACGGCCAGTACTGAACGTGGGATACGGTTTCTGGCGAGGTGGCCCTTCGGGGTGAGCCCAGTCACTATAAAAAGTTCAACCCATAAAGTTTGAGAACGTCAGGTGGCCTAGCGGCAGTACTGAATGTTTCTCACACACGACTACCCGAGGTCGCCAGTTCGATACTCAGGGACAGCGGGGTGGAACTGGGTTAGCTAAAAAACCCCTGCGTCAGGTGGGCTACGGCCAGTACTGAACGTGGGATACGGTTTCTGGCGAGGTGGCCCTTCGGGGTGAGCCCAGTCACTATAAAAAGTTCAACCCATAAAGTTTTAAAGTTTATAACCGGGCCTCGTAGTCTGGTGGTAAAGGAACCTCGGCTGAGGTGCCCGCCACCCGACTTCGAGCCCCGGCCACGGGGGGTATTTACATGGGCTGCCTCTCGCCCTCCAGACCACTTCGCGTAACCAGGGGCCCTTAAGTGGACGCTTAAAAATCCTGTAATGGCATGGGCTTAGGCCCGGTGGGCTAGTCGATCACGCAAAGTGGTCGGATACTGGATTATCAAAAAAAGATAACAAAACACACCCACGTAAAGAAATGATTATGGCCATGTGTTGTCCTTGCTTTGTCGCATGCATTAGTGGCATTTACTTTCTTTTTTGAAACATTAGTCGCACTTACATATATGACCGCTGACCTACCCAGAGAATTATATTTAGACAGCAAATTAACAACTGTACCATAGTCCAAAATAAACGTTTTTTTTAAAAGGGCTTTAAAAATAAAATTTTTGTATAAATAATTAGTTGCAATGAACTAATCTATTTTATTAAAACAGAAGTACATATTTTCGGCATTTTCACGACTTCTTTTCAGAATCATTTTTTCGTTTTCTTCTTCTTTGTTGTTCTTATTTTTTTTAGTACGGCTTAAATTTTATTTTGTTGGTGAAATGAGAAAAATCTGTTAAGATCTTAAGTGGATGACATGTTCTGGTTAGGTGGTTTCTTGTTCGAATTGGGACCGTTTTTTCGCATTGTATTGTTCCTTAATGGATATAAACTCCTCCTCGTGGACCGCGAAGTATAAAGCTCAATGAAAGACATCATCCAATGATATTTGTGCTCTCACTGACATCTCTTCTATGAACCTAAACGAGAACCATACTCTTTTCTTGAGGGCCGCAAAGGTTACTTCTTCGTTGAGGTATGAGATTCGAGCTTTTATATCTCTGAACCATGTGATGTACGACCTAAAATTTGAATGGTACTTACTTTAGGTTCCACAAATCCGCTTTTGAAGCTGTCGGTTTAATGAATACTGAGTATTGCTTTAGGATTGGGAATACGACATGGGTAAAGTTAACAATGTAATTTCCTTTGAGTCTTGGTGAACCACTCAAGTGTCTGGTCGATTAAGTTATCGGTGAAGAAACATCAATAATTGACTTCTTTTTCTTTGTCAGTTAGATGAGCTCAAGAGACAACCAGGAAAAAAGCTTGAACATGGCCTTTGGATATGTGTTCCTAGAGTATTTTTGGGAATCTGATTTTCCCTATGTCACGCAGTAGTAGACTTTCTATTCGGTTTGTGTAAGGAGTGCGCCAGATTTCTTACAATGACGCGATCTATATCTGGAATAGATATTGTCGCCATGTGCATGATGACGTGGATTCTTCGTAACTAGTCATTATTCTTCTCAAACCTTGTAAAGATTCAACATCAGTGATACTTCTTGAGTCTACCACTTCAGGTTTTGGGTCTGCAAAAACCAAAATTCATTATCCATAGCTCATGTTTTGTTTTGCTGTAATCTGGTTGTTTGATGCGGATGCGCAATCAGGCTTCATGGGGTTATGTTTTCAGGAGCTCAAAAGCTCGGAAGTTCCTGTGTGGTCATTGGACAGGTCTTCCATCGCTTAAGTTAAAAGGGGTGTGAACCGGCGGACTTCATGTTTGATTTCTCTAGTTTGAATATCATCCAACATGTTTAATCTCAAACTGAGATTGATTGTTCCATATTAAGGTGTTGTCCTAGATGCTTCCTTGATCTCAAAGAGTACAAATCGGGAGTTGATAAATTCGGAAGTGTTAAGATTCCCTGGTAATCCAGCTGTTATCAAGGTGTGGGACTCGATTTTTTGCTTCAGGTCGGCTTCCTAGGTGTTCAAGTATTTTGGCTCGATGTGACGTGAGATTCTTTTCATTTTGTTCTAAGCGACAGAGAATAGTTCGTTGAGCGAGCTCTTGGCTTTGAGATTCATCTATTATGATTGTATTGCAGCTCAACTATTTCTTCGAGGGTATGTGCCGTTGGCAAGGAAAATACTGATCTTGATACCATGGTTGAGGTCATCTCGTATTGGTCTGCCATTGTGGCGGAGAGTCCAAATAATTGGGGATCATAGAGGATCTTGAGATGTTAATATGGGTTGATGCTTGTTGTAGTAGGCTCGTCCTGTTGGTTACATTTGATTCAGTTTGCTTTGTATCTGTGAGAAAGGTATCAATTTCGTTTCTTATTTCAGATCTTGTGAGATTGGCACCATTGATGCAAGGTTTGGTTATTTTGGAATCCGTAATAGAGAGATCCATTGTTGTGCTTACAGATCTTGGATCGGGTTTTTTGCAATGATGTATGTGTTTTATTTATCGTTTCAATGAACGGAGCCAAAAATGTAGATTCTAAAATCTACACTAGGTATTTGAGAGTTTTTGTATGTAAAATTAGGAAACAAAGAACTATGGCACAAACTCCTTAGAATAACAACGACGTATAAAAGTTCAAGTTGATAAAAATGGATAATATTGATGATACGTGAATTCGTCTCTTGTTTTAGAGATTTTATATGTCTTCTGAATTTTTTTGGATGTCTGCCAAAACAACTAGTCAAGAACTTTATGTAGTGCATCCCTAATCTTTAGGTTCAACACAAAACACCTTAATTGCCTTATTGGTCCCACAAATACAACACATAATTTTTGCCCGTGTGTAGGATCCATATTTGGGATCGAGTGATCTCTTCTTGGAATTTCCCGAGAGCCATCCATCGAACGTTTCAATGCTTTCGATGATTTTGATACGAGATCGATCGATCCACAGCCTAGCCTTTGACATAAATTTTCAGTTTAATTAAGAGTTTTTCGATTATTTCATTATTACGTATTCTGTTTCCTACACTGACACGTAACAATCATCCAGCAAAAAAAAAAATCAATATAACAGGAGTGATCCGGAAATCAAAGTTGACAAATTCTCAACAGAAGAAAAGGTGCTCACCTAGCATAGTCCTTCCTTCACATACTACAAGAATGTAATAAATGCAAACATAAGATCCCAAACTACACGTTCTTTGAACGGAGGTATTAAGAGTGACATAACTCACTCCAACTACGACCAGTACGAGTAGTTGGCGACATTAACTACCTCTCACCTATCACCAAACCCAATCCAACCAATGTTACCATTACTCGCATATAACTACACAAACTCACATTTACATCTTTTTGCCAACACAACTCCTTATAAAAATATACCTTCATCAAACACTAGATCTCACTCACAAAAACTTATCTCCAAAACAAAGAAGAAATGAGTAGGTCTAGCGAACAAGATCTACTCTCTACCGAGATTGTTAACCGTGGGATCGAACCTTCCGGTCCAAACGCCGGTTCACCAACGTTCTCGGTCAGAGTCCGGAGACGTTTACCGGATTTTCTTCAATCCGTAAACTTGAAGTACGTGAAACTTGGTTATCACTACCTCATAAACCATGCGGTTTACTTGGCGACGATACCGGTTCTTGTGCTTGTGTTTAGTGCCGAAGTTGGGAGTTTAAGCGGAGAAGAGATTTGGAAGAAGCTTTGGGACTATGATATCGCAACCGTCATCGGATTCTTCGGTGTCTTTGTCTTGACCGTTTGCGTCTACTTCATGTCTCGTCCACGATCTGTTTATCTCATTGACTTCGCTTGTTTCAAGCCTTCCGATGAACTTAAGGTACGTCTTCACACATCAAACCTTGTCTTAAATCACGTGATATTATGGTAACCGGTTTGACTTATAATTTATTTTTGAAAACCCAAATTTATTTACAACCATAGTATAATCGCTGAGTTCAATAGGAACCGGACTGGTAATATAATGAATCTGAACCAAACCATCATTTAGGTTATAACCGGTTTAGTTAGATGGATGCTCTGAGACACCCAAAATGTCGAACCAAATCAAATTATTTTTAAAACTTATCGATCTTGGTTAGGTTAAATCTAAAACCAAATAATTTAGCAAAATATTGAGAAAACATACATCGATAATACCAAATAAAAACCGGTTTGGCATATACATAATTATTCGACTTCTGCTATACCAAATACGTAGGAGATCGATAGGAACCTGACTGATAATTAAATGAGAATCTATCTCGGTTTCGGTTATCTCCGGTTTAGATTTTTTCTTTAATTTTCTTGGGTAAATTGTTAATACGTGTATTGTCTAAACTTGATTTCATACGTATTTGGTTTCAGGTGACAAGAGAAGAGTTCATAGATCTAGCTAGAAAATCAGGCAAGTTCGACGAAGAGATCCTCGGATTCAAGAAGAGGATCCTTCAAGCCTCAGGAATAGGCGATGAAACGTACGTCCCAAGATCAATCTCTTCGTCGGAAAACACAACAACGATGAAAGAAGGTCGTGAAGAAGCCTCGATGATGATATTCGGCGCACTCGACGAACTCTTCGAGAAGACACGTGTCAAACCGAAAGACGTAGGTGTCCTCGTGGTTAACTGCAGTATCTTTAACCCGACTCCGTCACTCTCCGCGATGGTGATTAACCACTACAAGATGAGAGGGAACATACTTAGCTACAACCTAGGAGGGATGGGTTGCTCAGCAGGAATCATAGCCGTTGATCTTGCTCGTGACATGCTTCAGTCTAACCCGAATAGTTACGCGGTGGTTGTGAGTACCGAGATGGTTGGGTATAATTGGTACGTGGGACGTGACAAGTCAATGGTTATACCTAACTGCTTCTTTAGGATGGGTTGCTCCGCCGTTATGCTGTCTAACCGCCGCCGTGACTTCCGCCATGCTAAGTACCGCCTTGAGCACATTGTCCGGACTCACAAGGCTGCCGACGACCGTAGCTTCAGGTTTTCATTTTATTTTATTTTTGTAACCTGGATTTATTTATTTTTTTTAATACGAGGAGGTTCGGGGTCGAAACCAGTAATCCTTAAGCCATTTTGGTTATACTTTTTATTGCTAGGTTTAAAAAAAAAAATATGATCATAACGTAGTAAATTGTGTATGGTATCAGGAGTGTGTACCAGGAAGAAGATGAACAAGGATTCAAGGGATTAAAAATAAGCAGAGACCTAATGGAAGTTGGAGGTGAAGCTCTCAAGACCAACATCACCACCTTAGGCCCTCTCGTCCTTCCTTTCTCCGAGCAGCTTCTCTTCTTTGCCGCTTTGATCCGTAGAACTTTCTCACCCGCCGCCAAAACTACCACCACCTCCTCCTCAGCCACTGCGAAAATCAACGGAGCCAAGTCGTCATCCTCCTCTGATCTATCCAAGCCGTACATCCCGGACTACAAGCTTGCCTTCGAGCATTTCTGCTTCCACGCGGCAAGCAAAGCGGTGCTTGAGGAGCTTCAGAAGAATCTAGGCTTGAGTGATGAGAACATGGAGGCTTCTAAGATGACTTTACACAGGTTTGGAAACACTTCCAGCAGTGGAATCTGGTACGAGCTTGCTTACATGGAGGCCAAGGAGAGTGTTCGTAGAGGCGATAGGGTTTGGCAGATTGCTTTTGGGTCAGGTTTTAAGTGTAACAGTGTGGTTTGGAAGGCAATGAGGAAGGTGAAGAAGCCGGCAAGGAACAATCCTTGGGTTGATTGCATTAACCGTTACCCTGTCGCTCTCTGATCATTTATTTTTAAAATTATTATTTCTTCTTAATTAAATCATCTATGATCTCTCTTCCTTGTTGTTGGATGATAGACGTTTGTTTGCTGGTCATTCGTATCTTAAGACTTCTATAAGAATGGATGGTTCAAGTCCAATTCAGGTTCAATTTTTGTTTGTGTTGTATTCGGTAAACTTTGAAATTATACAACTCTCTTATTTCGTTAGAAAAGACAACATTAATGTGATTTCCTTTGAACGTTCAAAATTGTTAAAACAATAATTTAACCCCAACATTAGATGGTTAGCTTGCGCATGAAGGAATTTATAAATCCTTTTAATGTTATAATCTACTAATGTGGTGTTATAATTAGTTTAGAATTTTACAGTGCATGACAAACACATTGAAATCCACACAACTACATTTTCCTGGCCATCAAAGAAGACTTCAGAAAGAGCTGATGCTAGACCGTTCAGAAAGAAAGAGCTTATGGTACTACAATGTCATTGAGATCTCCTATCAATAGCCTTGGTTTGTACTGGCACAATCCTGCTACAAATATATCAATTAGCTTTTGCCACGAGCATGCATAAACTTTAAGAGTGGATTAGTAAAATGTTTTATTGTCATCTTCAACATACATAATTACATTTTATAACAATGAAGCGAAGGGTTCCTAAAAAGTGAATCTTAACCTCTTCATTCCAAAAAAATGGCTAGTCCACCACTACTCCCACTAGAACTTATACAACAAAAGAGATTATATACAATACTATCTACTTTTTTAGTGTCCAAAAAAATACTATCTACTTTTTAGCTTTTTACGAGCAAAATGATATCATGTTTATGAGTTTTTCTGATATTTTAAAAAAAAAATTGAAGCAGAAGTTGAGGTTGTGTTTTGTATCATAGTAGAAGTTGACGGTGCCATCATCGTTGAGCTGACCTTCAACCTTTTCTACTAGGTGCCACACATTGTGGCCCACACTTTTGGTAAAGTAACTTTTATGCACCGATCATGTATATTTGTTTTTCCCAAGCTCTCTCTAATCTTGCAAAGCTCTCTATATCTCGTTTTTTAGAATCCGTTTGTTGATAAATTTTTTGATTAAGGTCGTTAGTTAATTCGTTAGATCTAGAATTGCCTAGCAAAGAAAACGAGAGAAATTTCTTATTTATCTATTTTACTATGTGCCAAAATTTATACATTAGCGCAATAACTGCTGGGTATAAAACTAAAAATGTATTCATACTTTTATTTTCCAATGGAACCCCAAGGAAAGCATAAATGTAGTAAGGATATTTTGTAAGTATTGTAAACATATGGGGCCGAAAATATAATAACCAAAAAAGATTAAAGGGAAAGAAAATGTAGTTTGTGTTCTTTTATTTCCTTCTCTTGACTTCTCTAGATCGCTTCGTGTGCCCTGTCTGTCTCAACTTCCCTCAACCATCAGGTTCGCTAATCCTCCGATTGTATTTTCTTTGATTTCCTTTGGAATGGTTTAACTCTTGTGATTTCATTTTGATATCAGATTTGTTTTGATTAAAATGAAGTATGTAATCTTGATTTTGGGAGAGCAATATGATTCACACAGGCAATAATAACTCAAGTAATTTCGAGATGGGCCCCGGAGATAGTGAAGCAGTGGAATGCAAGTGTGGTATGCCTCTTTGCATCTGTGTTGTTGCTCCACCCAAAACCTCTAACCCACAGGTAATACAAATTTCAATGCACTGAGTTGGGCTTATGGAGTGTTGTTCTCTGTTCTTGATTTAAGTTCATGCGAGAGAGAGAGTTTTCTTGCTTACTCTTCTTATCTATAATATGTTCCTCCCTTTTGGAACAACAGGCTACACGGGCTCCTCCTATGGCTCTTCCTCAGTCAGATCCCAAACCAAAGTCTGACACTTCAGCTAAAAGTAAAGGTTCCACTTCCAGCACCAATGCTAGGTCTGTTTGAAGAATTTACTTATAGTATTCATTACAAGGTTTTCACATAAAGATTACTCCATAAGCGCTTTAGATACTTGTAAGTACATTTTTGCATATAGATTTTACTTGATTAGTTGAATCAAATATGAAACTGAGTTTGCTCTTGCATTTCATATTTTTATGAGTGATTAGTTGTGTAGAAAACTTGCATCCGGTCTTCTTTGTTGCTTCTAGGATTAGAACATTCTGTTACACTGATTTTTCTATATCTTTCTAGTAATTAAAGCTGTTGAAATTCGCAGACCAGACAAGCCCCAAAAAGACTATGAAGTCACTGGGGAGGTAACTATTTACATCTCATTTTCATGAGATAAATCATATTTTCAATCTCATCTTATTTGGTTTTGAAAAAGGGATTAAGAGAAGCAATTAAGAATGGTGACACTGCTGGTGTGAAAAAGCTTCTGAGTGAGGTAATACTCCTTGTCCAATTCAGCAACTGTGTGATATAACTCACAAATACAGAGAGACTAAAACTATTAAAAATTTCAGGGCGTGGACGCAAATTACCATGACAAGCAGGGAATGTCAGTGCTTCATCTGGTAATCTCTCTCTCTCTTGGCCACTTGTGTGATCGATTTGCGTGGGTAATTACATAATGCTTTGCTTTCCACAGGCGGTTCTGTTCAACCAAACTGATATTGCGTTGATGTTAATGGAACATGGAGCCAGCCTTGACTACAAAAATGCACAAGGTACTTCTCATGTGACACACACTTGTCTTCATTTTTCTTGTGAAAACTTTTCTTCCACATGGGAACAATTGCTCTTGTTTTTGTCTGAATAACTTGTTACCTGTCACCAGGAGAAACACCACTAGATTGTGCTCCTGCAACACTGCAATATAAGATGCGGGAAAAGATGAAGTCGACTTAGTATGAATTGAATTCAAGGCAGAGTTACAAATCTTTCCTCAAAAGTCTGTAAAGGGCAAATCAAGGGTCATGAATTTGCTTGTAAGACATCAATATTGACATTCTGTATGCAATTTCTCGTCTTGTGTGAACTTTGAAACGTCGGCTTCTTCCACTCTTGTAAGTCTTCTCTATGTGTTATCCGCTGTCACTGTTGTCAACAATTACAATATCGCAACATATACAGAGAAACACATTATCAATAGTTTTCAAGAAAACAAGTGTCACACATTGTAATTGAACAAATCTCAAACAAGTTAAGGTAGGGAGTACGGAACTTCAATAACCATTGTCTCGATGCTTATTTGAGATCATAAAGGGGTTTAAGTTTTGAAGCAGCATTTCTGGAACATGTGTCCTCCTGTTTTGGTGAATAACCCGGAGGAATCTTCATCTGCCCATCCCACAAAGCCAGTGAATATTTGAATCCGGTCCAGCCGACCCGAAATATTTAGTTTATATTCTAAAGTTCAGCTACTGAATTTTTAAACAAGTACACTACTTTTTGGCACTCAATTACAAACATCACTTTTCTCCTGAATTTAAAGCAAGTACATGGTCACGCGACCATTTATGTTACTTCACCAACTAGAGTAATTCACAGTACTTATCCCCTGCCCATGTATCTTACAATGGTTATGCATCATGCCAAGAGAGAACGCTACCAAATTTGGTTATACCATTCTTAATCACAAATACACATGCAAATGATTTGGCAAGGCTAAAGTATATGCTTAGAGCCTCTTTCTATTGGAGCACATTGGATCAGTGTTCTAAAATACGTTATACGCTAGTCTACCGTATAGTGTATAAACGGGGTATTCACCGGGTATACCTCGTATATTAGAGTTTATGCGGGGTATATACGGTGAATATTTTCTTTTGAAAATTTTAATATATGCTGATTATATATGATATAAAGGTAAAAGCTATTGTATATATACCAAATTAAGCAAATTTTTAATTTTTATTTGGCTGATTTTGTCTTAGAATTAATAAGGATGTGATGTGTCTCATATATTTTCTGCATAAAATTAAGTTTAACAAATGCGCTAAAGGAAGCATTCAAACGTTGCCGTTATCTTTAACTTGACTTTTATATTTAACTACGGATTAGACAATATGTGCATGTCATAATTAAAGAAAACTATAGTCGACTCAACCGGTTTACGATCAAACCGTATAGGTAGAAACGGTACAATGACTGCCCGTTCAGCGTATCTACAGCTTTTATACTCCCGCATTGACCGAATTTTAGAACAATGCACTGGATACAATCCCATGTAACTTCATGGTTGATTTTTGGAAAATGGAAATTATATGTCAAAAACAAAAATCTTCGAAAATTCAGTGCAATATATTCCCTGTAATTCTACTGGCACCTTCTTAAAAGAGGCCAGATTCTTGCAAGATAACAAAACAAGATCAGCCAACGCAATCCACTCACTAATGAAAATTATATAGAAAAACTCAATTGATCGAGATTCCAGGAGAAAAATCATAAGAACTTGGCTTATCAAATCTCCAAGGCTACTCCATCTGAAAGTAGAGAATATGCAAAGCCGAACTAGGGATCTCCGCGACCAAATCATTTTCGTAAAACCAACGGTCAACGATGTTCCCAACAGGAGATTCCTTCGAATTCATAGCCCATCTGTCCACAAGCTTGAACCCAAACTTAGACGCAGCTGACAAGAGAGAAGGCTCATCAACCCTTCTGAAAACATGGCACAGAATCAACGCTGGCTTCTCCTCCTGAACCTCTCCCACTTTCCGCAACATCAACTCTTTTGCAGTTTCAAACAAAGGTATAATGGCTTCAGCTACATAGGTAACATCTGTCCCAATGATAACTTCAAACCCTCCACAAGAAGCTAAACTTTTGATGCCTTCTATATGCTCTCTGTTTCCCCATTCAAGCACACCTGTTTTCAGTTTCTCAAGTAGAGAAGATTCGAGATTCGTTGCGATGTTCTCCGTTAGTAGTGCAAGTGCCTTTGTGTCTGCATCGGTAGCTACTACGAGGTCAGCTGATCTGGCGGCTACCATGGAGCAAATCCCTGTGCAGCCACAGCCCAATTCCAACACCCGTTTTCCTGAAACAATGTTTGGGTTCCTGTCGAGAACAGAGGCCATGAACCGAGCTGACTCCCATAGCATCAACCCCGTGGATTTGCAAGTGTGTTGATACTCTTTGGACAGAAGTTTGATTTTGAAAGCAGAGTCCCTTAGCTTAAACTCGCTCATCTATCCATAGAACAAAAAAGAGAGATGAGAACTTTACAAGTTTTGGACAAAATATGTGAAACCAATGAGATTACTTTACATCATGAGTAGATGGGGAGGCTCCGAACATTTCCATTGCAAGACCATCGGATATGTCAATGTCGGTACTATCAACAATCTCTTTTCTTTCTTGCTCCTCAGATGGGTTTTTAGTGCCGTTTGATAGACGGAAAGTAGCTTGGACCCAGCGACGATTCATGACCAGTTCTCGCGAACGATTCTCAACTTGTTTGCAGCAAACACCAATCTCTTCAACTTCAAAACCTTCCTTCCCAAACAGAGTTTCTAAGAACTCATTAGAGAAGTAGAATGCACGCTGCGTAGAGAGGTAAAAAATCGTCACAGTTCTGCCAAAAATAAATAAATGCATACTTTAAAAGAGAAAAGGAAGGAAAGAACTTACAGTGCCATCGCCTCTGACATAAAAATTGTCGCTAATCTTCTGATCCTTCCCAGAAAACCTTTCCTGTTAAAACATACACTAAAACACATAAAAAAACTGATTGTTCTTCTCAAAAGGTAAAGCCAGACTACAAATTTAATAATTCTCTTGTAACGTAACGTTCCAATGTTTATACAATTTATGATGTATTGATCAGTGTTTTTGCTGAATTTCAATAATACAACGATGGAAATAACTAAAAGGGATCAAACCTGAGCAAGATCACCAACAGCATAGTCACGGAAGAGTATACACCCATTTGGCTGAAAAACAAAAGAACAACAAGATGGTAAAGGAAGGGCATCTTCTCTGGGGATTAGAACAAATTTGATTGATACCTTAAGTACTCTCTTGATGTTCTGCAATACGAAGGGCATCTTCTCTGGGGATACCGCAGATAAAACAAATATCTGCTCAACACATGAGATGTAAATAGTTCATGATGAGAAAGGAAAAGGCTCTAAGAAACAAAAAAGATAGTCAATCAATTAAGATATCTATAAAGAATATAAAATTCTAGCTAGTAAATAAATAACACAGTAATATACTATATTTTTGTTATGAAATTACCATGGTCACAATGTCAACTGAAGATGGAGAAATATGCTTGTCAAGGTCATCCCCGGTCAAGTCGGAAGCAAATGCACACACGCGCGTCTCTGTGTATTCTTCATGAGCCTGAAGTTACATGACACTCTCTGATCAAGTTTCAACATATGCCAGTAAACAAAAAAAATTGTGAAGCATACGTCAAACCGTACACCATTTAATACGTTTAAAAGCTTACATCATTGACCTCACTAGCAAAGAGAAATCAATGAAAGAAAAGCAAAAACATAAAACGAGGAATGAAGACCGACCTTGACCAAGTCAACAGCGCGTGGTGAAAAATCACAAGCGTAAACAAATATGTGTGGATATGTAGCAATCAGCGGAAAGATGGTGTTTCCCGCTCCACATCCAACCTGCAAAATCAAGACCAGAATTGCTCAGAATACTATTCTACAAAAGCTCTTTATCTAGCCATTTAGGATTTATATTAGGAATAGCTTGAGGATTCGTGATTACCTCAAGAATGACCTTTTCTCCACTAGCCTGAAGAAAAAAAGGAGAATAATACAAACTCAGGACTAGAATAGGTAATGGAGCAGATACCAGAAGAATTGGCTTTACTACTCACAGAAAAATAGCTGTTCCATTCCTTGTCCAAATAGTGCCGGTCTTTAAAAAACTGATAAAAAAAACAAGAGAATGTCAAGTAAACGACAGTAATATCACTTGCACAGTGAGCTCACACTCGCGTTAGCTCAAAACATACAAACAAAGCAATGCCCTCAAACATATCAATAATCACCAATTTCAGATCTTGAGACCTTTAAAGATTTGGAAGGTCATTTTAATCTTCAGACACCAAAATCAACCAATGTTGTAGTCTTATAGTACAAAACAATCTCTAGCTATTTAGTTCAGTTACATGTGAATTGAGATAGAAATGAACTATAAAAATAAAAATAAAAAGGGGGCTTACTCTATCTCCATGATGCTTGTAAAATATATCCCAATACTTTTTAGCATCTCTTTCATACTTGTCTGAAAGACAAGAAAACAGTTTAAATACAAGGAGCAATTGCCATTTGCAAAATCAGCTAAATAGTTACGCTTTAAGAACCTCGCCAAAAGGGGGAAACACCAGCTTTAGACGTCGGATAAATCTGAAGCTTTTGCTGCTCTTCTACGGTTTCAGTAGCAGAAGACATTATATCACACACCGTATCTTCACAAGACCAAAAATTATTTTAGTAAATTGGATTGCAAATTTGGAGAATCCAATCAAACAGAGCAAAAGAAAATACTCAATAGTTGACAACTGTAAATTTTACGGAAATATAGTTAGCGATGAATCGGACCTGAATGGGAGACGGAGTTAGAAAAGATGCGATAGCGATAAGGAGGAGGAGAGATGCACAACGAGAAACGGAAACACTTTTCTTTTCTTCTCTTTTCTTTTTTTCTTTCGATTTTCAGTTTATTGTATTTTTGCCCCTATATTTTCAACTTTTTCCATTTATGAAACCACTGATATGTCTTTTGGTCGAGTTGCACCTCCATAACATTTGGTGAACTTACCAAACCTACAATATGATGTGCAACTTCAAAATTGATTTTCTGAAATGGAACTGAGTTTTGCTACTATTCTAGTTTACGAATAATAAGTACAAATAGAATAGGGAATATGATTATTTCATTTTTGGAGTAAATCCACTTATTATTTCATTTTTGAATAGAAAATTAATGTAATAAACAGATTTTTTTCTTCTTCTTTTTAGAAGTAAGGGTACATAGTTCATTACAAAGCCATAAGTTATCAAGACTCCGAAGACAAAAGCCAGGAGAAATATTAGATCATCTACAAGACATTAAAAACGTCATATCATGCACCAACATTTTTCATAATTATCTTATTTGAAATCTTTTGCATTCAAACTCCAATTTTTCATATTTAGTTCATGGGTGATATCAGCATCTATCAAGCCACCAAAAAGATTTCCAGGAAACTACATTTTTTTAGCAACTCCAGGAAACTACATATCTCCTAAAAATGTCCAGGTTCAAGAAGATTCATGTTTCTTTTTTGGCTCAAGCACAAAGCAAGTTTAACTGATAGACTGTTTATTTTATATTTTTGAATTTGATATTTTTCATTTCCATGAACTTTATCTAATATTAAGTGACTAAAATCTATTTTACATGAAAACGGAAGCGGATACGCGGAAGCGGAAACGAGATTTTAAAAAAAATTAGGAAGCGGGTACATGTTGGAACAGAGGCAGACCCATGAACCTAACACACCTTCAATATAAGAAATAAGTTTGTTACGAATTAAACATTAGAAATTCATCAGCTCTGATGGCTATTTTCCTTATGCCTGACACCCCTTAACCTGGGTTATATACCACTTGACATCATATTTTTACTTCTTTTTATTTACTCTTTTACTTACATAATTAAAGCCCATTATTTGTGACCGCATATCCATATATATATACATACATAAGATTATTAAAAATCTAGAACTAAAAATTATATGATTTAAATTTAAAATAAAGCATTTATTCATTTATAATAATTTCGAAATGATTTCATATTAAAACTGTGAAAATACACATAAACTAAATTTAAAATAAATTATTATATTAATTATTTTTAATACTTTATAATTAATTGACATAATATATTTGAATATATGATTATCTTTAATAAAAACCTCAATGCATAAAGATAATTTATAGTGTTAATTTTAATATTTGTATATTTCAATTCTCTCTATTCAATACTATTAAAATTTGGATTTTATATTAATTAAAACTATAATTTTATATTTTTATTGATATAAGACACTGTATTTTTTTTATAAGGAATGGAAGCGTGATTCCAAAACGGAATCATAAGCTTTTAACATGTTTTTAAAAAGAATATTTTAGAAGCGTTTTGGAAGCGAGATTCTGTAAGCTTCCACAAGGTTCCGATTTTGATTCCGGTTCCGAAGCGGAAGCGGACGTCCGATGAAGTTTTCGTGCAACGTAGACTAAAATTATGTAAAAAAGTAATAAATATTTGATAAATTTTAATAAACAATGAATAATATTTCATTTATTGAAATAAGTATAAGATTTTAAAGCAGTGTATGTGTTATTTAATGTTTACTGAACCCCTAGAGGCTAAAGCCTAAAGGTAATCCAAATATTTTTATACATAATTTCTGCCTTGATATAGATTTTATTGCCAATTCAGGTAAGATTTGATAGAAACTACTAAGGGTCTGACTGATTTAAACGCATCAGTTGCAGTTGCGGAAGTTTGCGGATGTAGGTGGTTGCGGTTTCTAGCGGTTTTAAGAGATTTGTACGACTGGTTCTGCGATTAGAAATTGGTGTGTTTGCGGGATATTTATGACTGGTTAACTACCAAATGCAGCAGCGGTTAAATAATAAATTAACAATATTTACATTTTATATAATTATAAAAATATTAAAAATCATAATATTATAGTAAATATAAAAATTATATTTAGAAAGTTATAGATTTAAATTTTTAAACATTATAAAAAAATATTTTTATTTTAAAATTTTATAATATTAATTAAAGTATGATAGATATATTTTTGTATTTTTATAATTTCAATTTAAAATTTTTATTGAATTTTTTTATTTTTGTATTTATATTGTTTTGAAAAAAAGAAAAATTTATCTTCCCGCAACCATCTGCAACCGCAAACATTAGTTGGAACCAACTTTTGAATTTATGAGGTTTAGAGCGGTTTGAATCGGTTTAGAGCGATTTGAGCAATTGTTGCCAGACGCCCACAACCGTTACCAACCGCCCGAAGCTGTCTCCAAAGCGGTCCCTAAATCCAAAAAAAAGTAAACTGTAGACTAATAAATTGTCCTTTTCTTTTTCTTGGTCAAAATAAATTGTCCTTTTCTAAATAATAAATTCGGCGAAGCTACCATTGAATTACCCTGCGTCCCCTGTGGGTTTCCCTGTGTGGCCTCTACTCCGTTTTCTATCATGTTTTTGTCATTTTGTTAAGGAAAAGTAACAATACAATGGGTTAACAAACAAATGAAATCTTCGTTCCTATAATATGATTTTAAAACTAATATGTTTTTCAGACGCACCATCTTTGAATCTTCTTCACTATAAGCTTTTTCTCATATTCAACAATTTGTAAAACAAAGACTCTACTTTTAGTCTTTTTTACCCCATTTAATACTCGTCAACTAACTACACACTACTACGCATATCCAACTGCGTATATATAGAGCTATTACTCTTCTACTTGGAAGTCGTATTCATTTTGTTTTCTCTAGAGAGTAGAAGACAGAGAGAGAGAGAGAGAACAGAACTTGACTTTTTTTAGTCTTTGGTAACGAGTTTTCTTGTTCTTGGTGTATCTCTGCAAATCTTGAGGTACGTTAGATATCCTGATTATTAAATTTTCTTCTGAAAGATTAAAAGATTCGTAATGTTTGCATCTTGCTGTGTCCATAGTGTTTGGATTTTTCTTAGTAAGGTTGTTGGAATGTCTGGATAAGATGATTTTATTTATCTCTATCGCCGGCACCAATAATTGAGTTGGTGATGATATTAGTGACCTCAGTAAAAAAATAATATATTAATGAAAGTTGTTGGTGGTTGATTACTTTAGAGAAAGATTCGTTTGTCAACGTTTGATATTGATCTGATTCGACTGCGTGCGTGCAGGTAATGGGACTTTCTCTTTCACTTCTCGTGTCTGCTTGTAAAGAAGTTTTGTCAAACCAGTTCTTCAGTTTCAAGAACCCTGTCGAGAGTTTTCTTGGAATCAGATCCTTCGGCTTGACATCAAGAACCAACAGTTTCAAGAGTGAGGCGCCAGAAAACTCTCCTAAGGCCGCCGGTATGGAGAGGTCTTTGAGCTTCAACAGCTGGGAGATTCCAACAGAAGCCAAGAAGACTGAGCCAACGACGAACCAGGCAGATGATCAGATTGTGGACGTGAAGAAGTCTAAACGCAACAGTTTGAACGGAAGAACCTGCGAGAGAATCCAAATAACGAAACCCACGATTACTCCCCCTAAGCCTTTTGTGTTCTTCTCACCAAGACCGATCACCGAGCTTGACGCAGCTGCAACTACGCTACAAAAGGTGTACAAGAGTTACCGGACAAGAAGGAATCTAGCGGATTGCGCGGTTGTGGTTGAAGAGCTCTGGTGAGTCATTTGAGGATCTTCCATTTAGAAATATTCTATCTGCATTAATTAGTAAGAATATTTGTTTTTATCTTAGCTTCCGCTACATTAGTTAGTAAAATGTGTTTTGAACTGTTGATTTTTTTTTTTTAATTGTTTAAATAGGTGGAAGACTTTGGATTCTGCAGCTCTGAAACTGAGCTCGGTTTCCTTCTTCGAAGAGGAGAAACATGAAACCGCTGTTTCGAAGTGGGCACGAGCTAGAACACGAGCTGCTAAGGTTGGAAAAGGCTTGTCAAAAGATGAAAAAGCTCAGAAGTTAGCTCTTCAGCATTGGCTTGAAGCTGTAAGTCTCGACAAAAATATATCTCTCTTGAAATGAAACAAATCTTCAACCTTTTCTGGATTTAATCTAAAATTGTGTCTTTTCTGCGTTTACAGATTGACCCACGCCATCGTTATGGACACAACTTGCACTTCTATTACGATGTCTGGTCAGCAAGCATGAGTGCACAACCATTCTTCTACTGGTCAGTCCTAGACTACATCACACTCTTTTTTTATCTCTTTCTATAGTTATGGATATGTTCTAAACTATGTTTCCTATTACTTGAAACTAAAGGTTGGACGTTGGCGATGGAAAAGACGTAAATCTTGAACACCACCCAAGAAGTGTTCTACAAAAACAGTGTATTAAATATCTCGGGCCTGTGAGTTTATTTTTTTTTTTGGTTTCACCTACAATAGTACAGCATACCTAACCTTCTTCTAACTCATTAAACGTTTGTCTTGTAGATGGAGAGAGAAGCATACGAGGTGATAGTAGAGGATGGGAGACTAATGTACAAACAGAACATGACTCTGATCACTTCAACAGAGGAATCCAAGACGATCTTCGTACTTAGCACCACTAGAACCTTGTACGTTGGTCAGAAGAAGAAAGGCGTTTTCCAGCACTCTAGTTTTTTATCTGGCGGTGCCACAACCGCTGCAGGCAGATTGGTCGCCCGCGAAGGTGTTCTCGAGGCTATATGGCCATACAGTGGACACTACCTACCAACAGAAGACAACTTCAAGGAGTTCATAAGTTTCCTGGAAGAGAACAATGTTGATCTCACCAATGTTAAGGTAAAGAAAACAAAATCTCTGTCACATAATAAATGCTAATAAATCTGAAGAATGATCTGTATTCACTAAGCTATAAATCTGAATGTAGAGGTGCACTGTGAACGAGGAATATTCGTCATTCAAATACGAAGAAGAAACAAAAGAAGATGAAACAGAAAATAAACATGTGGAAACCGACATTTCAGAGGACAAAGAAGAAGAAGAGAAAGAGACACAAAGACCGGTGTTCGAGCTGTCGAAGAGGCTATCTTGCAAATGGAACAGTGGAGTTGGTCCAAGAATTGGGTGTGTTAGAGATTATCCCATGGAGCTGCAGTCACAAGCATTTGAACAAGTCAGCTTGTCTCCTCGGATTTCGCCTGCTTCTGCACGTTTCCCCTCACCATACGGTCCTATTCCTTCACCAAGGCCTAGTCCTAGAGTAAGAGTCTCTCCACGCTTAGCATACATGGGAATACCAAGCCCTAGAGTTCAGGTAAACTGCTAGGCTTTTGCTGTTAAATAGATTCACCAATAAGCGAGTCTTGTGACTTCTAAGTTAGTAAGGTGTGAGAAACGGCTTTATAATTCTCACCTCCTTTGTTCTTTAATTCATGTCAAATAAAAGTTTATTTCCTTTTAGCTCCCATTTTGTATTTGTAGTGGATCCTTGGTTTGGTAAATCCGCAAGGCTGTAAATTGAAGTTCTTATTAGTAGAACTTTGTGTAATCTTTGATCTAAAGGCTGAATTTATTATTTAAGAATGTTGATTAATTAGTTGACTCTCAACAGCTTTTTGTTTGATAAAGAGAACCTTCAGTCGTCTTCCATCTGAAAAACTGATCAAATAACAAAACTCTTACATAGTATCCCAAAATCTACATCCTTTTGGTATCATAACTGGTCAGATATGGGGAGTCTCTATGATGTAGTAGGGCCACGAGGTTGTATTGATATGGGTATTAGAGCTACAGCATCAGTGGCATCTGTATTCAACAGACGAAAAAGGGCTCACCGAGTTGATGTATTGAATCAGATTGAGGCAGGAATCAGATTGAGGCAGTCATGGAGAATCAGCGGTTAAAGGTTGTTGATGCAGAGGACACTCCTCTGTGGAAACAAAAAGAAGGGACTTATAAAAACTTGGTTAGCACAAAGAGAACATGGCATCTCATTCGCCAAGCTGCTCCTATAGTTAATTGGCACACGGGGATTTGGTTTCAACAAGCCACATCAAAGTATGCTTTCTGCACATGGTTGGCTCTGCATAACAGGTTGACAACTGGGGATCGTATGATCACATGGAGCTCAAGCATTGATCCAGCTTGTATCTTCTGTCAACATGGTATTGAAATCCGCAATTATTTATTTTTCGAGTGTGTGTTCACAGCAGCAGTGTGGACTAAATTAACAAGAGGGCTTCTAGGAACGCACTTCAGTACAAACTGGCATCCTTTCTCTGCTTGTAAGCAACACTTTGGACTGCAGGGTCCGATTTCTGGTTCGAGTTGTCTTTCAAACCTCACTACACTCGCTTTGGCGGGAAAGGAATGAGAGACGTCATGGCTCAACCCCTACTCCTAGTGCTTCCCTGGTCAAATTCATTGATCGTCAAGTAAAGAACAAATGTCTGTCCATCCCGGGTACTGGAAATCAAATACTCGGAGTGCTTCTGCAGCTTTGGTTTGCTTCACAAGCATAAACTCCCAAGGTTTTGGGTTGTTCTGGTTTTAGCTATAAGAGTTATTTCTTTCCAGTTTTAAACACAAAAGTTACGCACATGATGTAAAAAAGTTTTTCTTTGAATAAATTTAACATTCTATTCAAAAAAAAAATTATAAAAATGTGAATGCATCATTCTTATGGGTGTCAAAGTGGGTAAACCAACCCAACCCAGACCATAAAGCTTATATGGGTAATGGATAAAGTCATAAAACCAATCCATTTGTCAAATGGACTGGGTCAATCAATAACTCATTTAAATTAATGAGTTAATGGTTTTAATGGTTAACCCATTAACAATGATTTTATAGTTTAAATGGTTATTATGTTTTACAAAAAAAGAAATAATTATTAAGCAAAAGACATTTTGGCAGGAAAAAACGATTTTACGGTTTTGGCTGAAAAATTTTATTTTGTGATTTTGGCGAGAAAACATGTTTTTTTTTCGGTTGGCGGAAAAACACGATTTTGTGATTTTGGCGGAAAAATTCGATTTTGCGGTTTTGGTGGGAAAACTCGAATTTGCGGTTTTGGCCTTAAAACTTGATTTTACGATTTTGACGAAAAAACACAATTTTATGGTTTTGGAGAGAAATTTGATTTTATGGTTTTGGGGGGGAAAACACGAGTTTATGGTTTAATAAAAAGCCAACATAATATATACATATATATATATATATATATGTGTGTGTGAGAATTTGGTTAGCTTTAGTTTATTAACATTTAATTATATGTATCAGAAAATAAATAAAGTTTGGTGTATTAAATTGGTTTAGAAATTTGGTTTTGTTATTTTTGTTTATATATTTGATTTAAGTTTTTGTTTGTTGTAAACTTTTATTGGTTTGGTTATGGTTATGGTTAACTCATTAGACCATTTCCAATGTGTTTCCCTATTTTAGGTGAAAGTTGAAAACCAACCCAATTTAGTTTAATCTTCATAAAATTATGATATTATTTACCCTGAATATTTTTATAGAAACTATTATGTAAATAAAAGTATGATTATATATTTATATAAACAATACATTTTCACTAAAAATATTTATTTTGGTTATAATTGTTAAAGTAAAAAGTTAAAGGATAATTTTGTGAATAAAAAAATATGCCTCTATTATAGAGAAATGTTATTTTTTCCTCTAAATATAGAGGTGAAAATAGCAATCTCTATTTTAGAGAAAGAAATATAGTAGGGTTGGAGTGATTTTACCTCTAAATGCTATTATAAAGGCAAATATTGAGGTGAGTTGGAGATGCTCTTACCCATTACTACCTCCGTCCCTAAAAGATCAATGTTTTGGAAAAATATTTTGTTTCAAAAGGATGTATATTTTATGTTTTCTATGAGAAAATCGCAAACTTTAAGAAAATTAATTGGTTTTATTAGATTACTATTGGTTAAAAGTTGTTGAAAATTGAAAATTATATAAATCAAGAAATTTATGATTTCAAGTGTTTTCTTAATATGTGTGAAAACACTAAAAAATCTATTTTTTAAGAACGGAG
This sequence comes from Brassica oleracea var. oleracea, assembly GCF_000695525.1. Taxonomy (NCBI): domain Eukaryota; kingdom Viridiplantae; phylum Streptophyta; class Magnoliopsida; order Brassicales; family Brassicaceae; genus Brassica; species Brassica oleracea. The sequence goes on along the minus strand of NC_027751.1, from coordinate 43,425,720 downwards.
GAAGTACAATCCAAACCATTTTAATCCAATCCATTAAGTCAATTAACCCATTTTATCCATTACTCCATTTGTACCCAAATTTTCTGCCTATCCATGGTTGGATTATCCATTAATTTTTATCCATTTTGACACTCTCAGATCTCAATCATTCTACGTTATTCAACAATACATCCACGACTTGGCTTGGACTTTTAGTCTCTTTAAACTTTTTTAGATCTTTTTAGTATGCTAATTTGACCCTTTGACAACTATTAAATTGGTGCGTTTTTGGATAAGAAGACCTCATCCACATCGCAAGCTGATCTCCCAGCTGATCCAAGGTTGGATTACAAGCTACTCTTGATCGTCTTTGGTTCATCTGGTCGAATTTCAATGTTGATGGCTGATTTAGGATTTTTTTTAAGTTAGTAAGGTGTGCACAATTATCTCAATCTTCTTCTAATATTGGTTTATTCTTGCAAAATTTTCTAATGTTAGTTTTTTTGGTCAAAATGAGATGATTTTCTTATGCAAAATAGAAAAGAGATAAAAATGAATAAATTTTAGATAAGATGTCAAAATTTATTTCAAAATTTATTGGGAGAAAACATTAGTTAATGACATAAATCATAATATGTACTAGAATAATTCACCTTTCAACTTTATTTTTGTTATATACTCCTTGTGTTCCTGAAATAAGAATTTTATAGAGTATTCACGTATATTAAGAAAACAATTAACTTTTTACAATTGAATTTATTATTTATTTTACTATACATTTCCAATAAATATCAACCAATAGTATTCAACCAATTCAAATATTTTCAATTAATGTTTCTTAAAAGTATACAACTTTTCAACATTAACTACTAAAAGTACCTTAAAATTTTAGAAATTCTATCATTTTGGAACAAAAAATAAATCTAAAAAATCATACTTTCAGGAACAGAAGGAACAGAAGGAGTATCTAATTAGACACTCTATCTATCTTTTCCATCTAATTAACTAGAAAATATGAAGTATTTACACTAAAAATAATGCAGTATGTTTAAAACAATTTCTTATGTGATAAACTGGGGTGTCAGTCTTGTTCATTTTACTCAAATTGTAGTTAAATGCGTCATGTGATTCATACAAATCACAAAATCCAAAAGGGCATTGCTTTTGAAAGAGAATGTGTTTTTTTTTTCTTTACAATAAAAGATAATGTGTTTAAATCTGATTGGGACATTTTTGGGAGTTTAAATTTCGAATCCAATGATACATCAACAATAATAGCAATAAAACAAAACAGGGTATTACATGAGTGAGTCTTGTAGAAAAGAAAGAAGAACAAAAAGCCTAATCTATAAATAAATGAATATATATATATATATATATATATATATATTGTGCCTTTTTATGGTATTTTTCTAATGCATGCAACTCTGGTACAGTGTGAAACACAACCAGAGACAAAAGCCTAAAGAGTCGAGCATACTTTAATTTTTAAAAATTAATAAATCTTTTCTCTTGTCCATTTTTGAAGTTTGTTCAAATTTCAAAAACGTCTCTTTAACCCACCACTCCCTCCATTACCACCACAATTTCACGTTCTCCCACACACACACACTCTCTCTCTCTCTCTCTATCCCTCTCAGACTTTCTACTAAAAACCTTAAAAATAAATCTCAGGTGTTGTTTGTCTACGAATTCGAGCCAAAACCTTTTTTTGCAATCTACGACTAGATGGGTGCTTCAGGAAAATGGGTTAAGTCAATTATGGGTCTCAAGAAGGCAGAGAAAAATGAAATCGTAAGAAGAGCTTAATTAACTGTTAGTTTTATTCTCAATCGTTTCAATGAAAAGCTTAATTAAGAATATTTTGTTTGTTTACAGGAAAAGGGCAATAGTGGAAAAAACAAGAAATGGAAGCTATGGAGGAATCCTTCAGGGGATTTAGCCTCGTCTTGGAAGGGAATCCGACACGGGCGGTCTGAATCGGTTTCTTACTCTGCAGCTGTTGCAACTGTGCTCAGGGCTCCTCCTAAAGATTTCAAAGCCGTTAGAGAAGAATGGGCTGCTATCAGAATCCAAACCGCTTTTCGTGGTTTCTTGGTGAGTTCAAAGCTTTGTGTTTATTAAAAATGATTTTTTTTTTTTTTTAATTTGAATGTTTAAGAGAATGTTACTGAGAGAGCAATCAATTTTGAGACTTAGGAGGATTTGATTTTGTTTGTTTTATCAGGCGAGAAGAGCGTTGAGGGCGTTGAAAGGGATAGTGAGGCTACAAGCTTTAGTGAGAGGGAGGCAAGTGAGGAAACAAGCGGCTGTGACTCTAAGGTGCATGCAAGCTCTGGTTCGAGTTCAGGCTCGTGTGAGAGCTCGTCGCGTGAGGATGACTGTGCAAGGACAAGCTGTTCAAAAGCTTTTAGATGAGCACAGAAGCAAATCTGATCTCTTGAAAGAAGTCGAGGTCTTTTTGTCTTTTCCAGCTTTTTTTTCTCTGTTCGCGCATTGGAAAAATAATTGTTTAATTCGTTGGTTTTTGAACTTGATAATACTCTCTTAGGAAGGTTGGTGCGATAGGAAAGGAACGGTCGATGATATAAAGACAAAGTTGCAGCAAAGACAAGATGGTGCTTTTAAGAGAGAACGCGCTTTGGCTTATGCTCTTGCTCAAAAGGTAACTAACTCTTTCAACTTTATTCATCTCATTTTTATGAATTTGAATTTTTGATTTTTTTTTTTTTTTTTTTTTGCAGCAATGGAGGTCAATTCCTAGCTCAAATCTTAAGACAAACAGTTCAATCTCCTATCTGAAAAGTCAAGAGTTTGATAAGAATAGTTGGGGGTGGAGTTGGTTGGAGCGTTGGATGGCTGCTCGACCATGGGAGACTCGACTTATGGACGCTACGGATGCAGCCACGCCTCCTACTAAACATATGAAGTCACCTGAGGTTGTTAAAGTTCGAAGAAACAATGTGACAACTCGGGTATCTGCAAGACCTCCTCCTCATATGTCATCATCGAGTTCTGGTTATGACTTTAATGTTAGTCCCGGTTCAACCACACCTGCTTCGGGAACCACTGGACTTGTTTCAGACAACTCTAGCAAGAACAAGCCGAGTTACATGAGTATGACTGAATCAACAAAGGCTAAGAGAAGGACTAACCATGTTATCAGGCAGTCCATGGATGAGTTTCAGTTTATGAACAACTCTGGATTGTTCACCGGGGACTTGAAGACCAGCAGCCCTGTCTCCTCGGATCCTTCCTATGTTACTAATTTCTCCAAACCTTTTGGTGTTTCTACAAGAAGAGGTTAAATTGTTTTGAGGGAAAATTTCAACAGCTTGTTGTTGTCTTTTGTGTTGTGAGATAGTGTGTTGTGTATGTTAATTCCTTCTTTATTTCTCTTAAAGCTACATTGGAGTTTTTGGTTACCATGAATTTAAATATAAAATTGCTGTTTTCCTCTTAATTAAAACATGAAACTGTCAGTTTTTATAATCAGTAGTGTCAAGACTTGGGCTATGATTGTTTAGGACTTTGACTAACTGATGAGTTTACAAAAATATTGGATATGGCTTTTATGGCTGTGGTTTTAGAAAAAAACTAAAGCCACAAATTCTAGCTTTTATAAAAAACCAAAGAAACATGAAGAAGGAAAACCAGAAGTTGAGGCTTTGAATAATGTTTTTAAGGACTTTGAGAGATTTTAGGAAAGCCGAAAGTATGATGTGGTAAAATCAGTTATTGACTAAATTTTTTAGATCATTGTGAAGTCCTTACAAACTTTGAAAGTCAAATCTCCAATAGAATCATTTGATGGCTCTGAGCTTAACAGACCAATCTTGAAGCTGAGAATTACACCATAAATCAAGCTGAAGTGGTTTCTCTATTTCAGGGGATAGTCTGAAATTGTAGTTACGGTAGAGATGAGCTCTTGCAACACATATATATAGCCTACCAAACACTTGTCAAGCCAAGAGCGCTTTTAAGCATTTAAGCCAGTGTGGGCCGAAAGAAAAAGCCCACTAAATTTATATAATTGGGTATTATCACCAATGGCGTTTATGTCATTTACCAAAATTCTCTCTCACGTGTATCGGTCCGGTTCCAAGAGTTGAGATTAGACAAAATTGGTTTTTTTTTTTTATTTCCGAACCCAATAAGAAAAGAGGTTCTCGTGTTCGATTTCCAAACATTCAATCACAACCAAGGTCGGGAAAAGGAGATTGATTGGATTGATCGATGGCTTGGAGGCGCATCATCACCAAGGTTTTTTTTTGGTTTTCCTCTCTTTTTTTGGATTTGGTCAATTTTAGATCGGTTTGTGTAACGGGACAAGCTGATGATCTTTTTGCAAACCCTAGAGGCTCGAAAACTTATATAGACGTCTCTCCGTTGTATCCATGGCTACTTTCGTTGCTGTGATTTGAAATTTAACCAAGAAAATGTCTAAAAGTGTAGTCTTGAGTTGAGACAACAGTAAGCAAAATCAGTTTCATTTTTATTGAAGATTTTTGCTTACTAATTAATATCTATGACAGGTTTCGAGCCATGAACGGGAATGGAAAAGCTTACTTGTTAGAGCTTATACTTCTCTTCCTAGAAGAGTTATTGGAGGTTTTTTTTTTTTTTTTTTTTTTAGCTGGACCCCTTTTTCTTTTGGGCTGCCTACGTATCCCTTTGTGGGAATCAAG
>NC_027751.1:43413691-43420634 GCF_000695525.1 Brassica oleracea var. oleracea | reverse complement strand
TTTTTTTTTTTTTTTTTGTTTATGTAGCTGCAGCAGGTGGTGGTGGTGGAGCTTCTTCAAGGTTTCAATCGAGCTATGTTGGTAGCTTTGCTCGGAGAGTGCGTGAAAGAGATGAGTTTAACGAGGTTGCACAACTGAGAGAACTGTTCCGCAGAAACGATCCTGAAGCGGTTATCAGAATATTCGAGAGCAGCCCTTCTATGCATTCCAATCCCTCTGCACTCACCGAGTATATCAAGGCCTTGGTTAAAGTTGATAGGCTTGATAACAGTGAGCTCGTCCGAACATTGCAAAGAGGTTTGTGTGTATGCACTGTCTCGTTGATTGATTGATAGCATTATATTGGTTTCTGTAACGACAAGTTTAATGTTTTGTCTCTTAGGTATTGCTGGTGCTTCTCAGGAGCAAGAGAGTTTTGGAGATCTTGCAGCATTTAGAAACTTAGGAAAGGGAACAAAAGATGGTGTTCTCGGAACTGCTGCTGCACCCATCCATACCATATCCACTGAAAGGAGTAGCTTCAAAGAACAGCTATGGAGTACTTTCCGGACTATCGCAGTTGGCTTTTTGCTTATTTCTGGTGCTGGAGCACTTATTGAGGATCGAGGAATTGGCAAAGGTATTCATTTCTCTAATACAGTAGCTGTTTTGGATGATTTTCTTTTTTTTTTTAAACTAATTTAGCTGCGCTTTAACATATGTTAGGACTCGGTTTGCATGAAGAAGTGCAACCTAGTATGGACTCAAACACCAAATTCGCCGATGTAAAAGGTGTTGATGAAGCAAAAGCTGAGCTTGAGGAGATTGTGCATTATCTCCGTGACCCCAAGGTTAATTTAATTCACACCTCTTCTTCTTACTAGTAACAATATATGAATGTTTCTCTCCTTTATTTACAGAGATTCACTCGTTTGGGAGGAAAGCTTCCTAAGGGAGTCCTGCTCGTTGGTCCTCCTGGCACAGGGAAGACAATGCTAGCAAGGGCCATCGCCGGAGAAGCTGGAGTGCCTTTCTTCTCCTGCAGTGGCAGCGAGTTCGAAGAGATGTTTGTTGGAGTCGGAGCCAGAAGAGTGAGAGATCTTTTCGCCGCTGGAAAGAAGTGCTCCCCTTGTATTATTTTCATCGACGAGATTGATGCTATTGGAGGAAGCCGTAACCCCAAGGACCAGCAGTACATGAAGATGACGTTGAACCAGCTCCTCGTCGAGCTGGATGGGTTTAAACAGAACGAAGGGATTATTGTCGTCGCGGCTACAAACTTCCCTGAGTCGTTGGATAAGGCCCTGGTTAGACCTGGGAGGTTCGATCGCCATATTGTTGTGCCTAGCCCTGATGTCGAAGGTCGTCGCCAGATTCTCGAGTCTCACATGTCAAAGGTAAACTTTAGATTATAATGGGCCAAGCCAAATGAAACATTCGCCTTAGCCCCCAAATTATGAATTTTTTTAAAATAAAAGTTCTTAAGAAATGTTTATGGCTCTTGTGTGTGTTTTCAGGTACTTAAGGCTGAAGATGTTGATTTAATGATCATAGCTAGAGGAACACCTGGATTCTCCGGAGCTGACTTGGCGAATCTGGTCAACGTCGCTGCTCTAAAAGCTGCAATGGACGGTGCAAAAGACGTGACGATGTCTGACCTCGAGTTTGCCAAAGACAGAATCATGATGGGAAGCGAGAGAAAATCTGCAGTTATATCCGAGGAGTCGAGAAAACTGACCGCCTTCCACGAAGGCGGCCACGCCCTCGTGGCCATCCACACGGAAGGCGCTCTTCCAGTCCACAAAGCGACCATTGTGCCACGCGGTATGGCTCTCGGCATGGTCTCTCAGCTGCCTGATAAAGACGAGACCAGCATTTCTAGGAAACAGATGCTTGCTCGGCTCGATGTTTGCATGGGAGGAAGGGTGGCAGAAGAGTTGATTTTCGGGGAGAGCGAGGTGACTTCAGGGGCCTCGTCCGATCTCGAGCAGGCGACTAAGCTCGCTCGAGCGATGGTTACCAAGTTCGGTATGAGCAAAGAGGTTGGTCTCGTGGCGCATAACTACGATGACAATGGGAAGAGCATGAGCACCGAGACGAGGCTTCTCATCGAGAGGGAGGTGAAGCTTCTTTTGGAAAAGGCTTATAACAATGCGAGAAACATCCTCACGGTTTATAATAAAGAGCTGCATGCACTTGCGAACGCTTTGCTTCAGAACGAGACTATGTCTGGGAAGCAGATTAAAGAGTTGCTTGCTGATCTCAACTCTCCTCAGATTAAAAAGCGTCAAGAGGTTGCTGCACAGCAGAGCCATCCTGTTCCTCCTCCGTCAACTCCTAGCCCTGCTGCGTCTGCAGCCGCGGCGGCTGCTGCTGCTGCTTCTGCCGCCGCCTCGGCTGCTGCAACCGCTGCAACCAAAGGTAAAGACATGGCACCTGTAGGGTCTTGAGAAAAAAAAATAAAGGAGGGTAATTTTTATTTGGGAATAAACTCTTTTATTTTGAGAGTATTTTAGAATCAGTGGTGAGAGATTAAGAATGAAGGGCAATGAGATTAACATCTCAGTTTTTTATTTTATTTTACAAATGTCTTTTTTTTTTATCTCACACGGAATCTCGCTACAAAATGGTATTTTGTGTGTTTCTCTCTCGTTCGTTTGTCTTAATGTACTTGGAATCTTGTGGGATCCTTCTCAGAAGTTTGGCTCGTACAGTTTCAGGTTACAACATGATTTTGTGAAGACTTGCGTTTGCTGAAACTCTGTTAATTAGTCTGTTCTCGATAACTTGTGTTTGCTGAAACTAAGTACGAAGTAAACTCCTTTGTTATCTGTTCAAGGCCAGTCCTTGCAAGTATGTTATAAGCAAAGCAGAAGCTAGCTTAGTTTAGATTATATACAGGGCATACAGCTATCGTTCGAAGTTTGTGTTCTTGTTTCATGGTGTCGGTGTCAGAACTTAGAACTACTGTTCGATAGACTTTGAGCAAACGCTTTCGTGACCAAGTTCATAGCAAATTGTTTGAAAATGAATCTGCCAAAGTAAAAGAGGCCTCTGTCGAGGCTGTACAAGGTTAAAAGGTTATATCAAAGATCATAGCAAATTGCTTGAAAATGAAACTGCAACAAACATACAGAAATTAAGCTACCACGCCCCTTGTCGAAACATAGACTTAACCAATCTAAAACTAGCTGATTATTTCATGGTCTTACCCGATGGTAAGTTGCGTTCTGTAAAAAAAAGTATAATGGCTGTGTTTGATGACTTTGAGAAAGCTTTGGATCTGCGAATAGATTTCAACGGTTTTACTTGAGAGGAGTTTCTGAATCGATTGGAGATGGCTTGGGTCTCAATAGAGGTGCATTTACACACTTTGAAGGAAAGAGATGTGAACAGAGGATGTTTTTCATTTGGAAGGGTAAGAGGTAGGCCTGGGAATTTAAATTAAAGCCCACGGGGCCCGCCCCATTTGACCCGCCGCGGGGCGAGTGCGGGTCGAGCGTTTTGAAAAAATCAAGTCGCGGGTGCGGATGCGGGTTAAGACTATTTTTTGCGGGGTGGGTGCGGGTTGGTGGATTTTGATTTGCGGATACCCGCCAACCCGCAAAATAAAATAAAAAAATAAAAAAAATCTTTTTTTTTGAAAAATTTGATTTTTTTAGAAAAATAATTAATTTTTAAAAAAATAATTAAATTTTTTTAAAATAATATAAAAAATTACTTATAAATATATTATTTTATAGAAAAACTAATTAAATAATTATTATTTTTATTAAAAATATAACCCGCGGGTCCCGCGGGTTATCCGTAAAATAAAGTGGGACGGATGCGGGTTGAGCGGGTCAAAATTTTAACTAAAAAAAAAAAGAAATGATCCGCGGGTTGGCAGGTCGTGCGGGGCGGGTTGACCTGCGAACCCAGGCCTAGTAAGAGGGATGTCTATAAAAAAAACACTTTCAGTACACGAGATACATGGAAACATATCAGACATGACAACACCAAGGTCAGTTAACTAGAGCTCGGAATCTGGTCCAGGCATGATACTCTTAAGTACGCAAATTTTTTTATTACCATTACATTAAAAAAATATATATATTAACTGGAGCTCGGGAATCGGGTTCTTAACATTACATTCGAAAAGAAAAAAAAAAGTGTTTTAGCTCTAATTAACTTTTACTCCATCCATGCTTTGTATACCAAAGTCGCATCACCAATCTAAAGTTGACATGTAGAAATTTTTTTTTTTAAAATTGAAAAATACAGAAAAGTAAAACACATTATCAAAATATGAAAGTTTGAAAATAAGACAAATAAACAACCTTTTACGACTCAATCAGGTACAACAATTTTTTATGAATTTTTATTTGCATCTCCTATTTTTTTCTGGAGTCTAAACTAACACAAGTCATTTAACAATTCTCTGATTGACATGTGTCATATTTACAGTTTCTAAAAAAATAACCTTTTGTTTTCAAAATAATTAATTAAAAACATTCAGAATTTTCAGCAATTGGGTAAACCTAAAAAAAAAAAAACCGCAAAATCCCTTACATACTTTTTTGAAACTGCAAAATCTAAATCCCTTAATTTTCTCAGATCACCACGTCCAAAAGTGAACATATCATCATAACTTCTATATCATTGCACGTTTCGAACTGTTTATTGTTATGTATATATAACTTTCGGTGAACTAATTTGTTTCTATTCGTTCTTTTTTTTTTCCACAGTTTCATCTTCCTCCTCGAATTGATTTTTTCTTTTGGGTTTTGAATGTATCAAAAGAAAACAAATACATGTTTATCTTTTTCCTAAAAAAATTCAGATTCAATGTTATCTTTTTTTGGTAATCGATTCCAATGTTATCTTCTTCTTAACTTAATGCTCTCTTCTTCTTTTTTGCATGATTCACAATAAAGATACCAATGGAGTTTTCTCCTGATTCAGAGCTTACTTCTTCCAGAAAAACGGGAAATCAAAAGCATTGTCAAGGTAATAGTAAGTATATATGACTATATTATATAACGTATATTTGATGTAGATTGCTTCTTTCTCTTTCTTCGACAAAAAGGAACGTGAATATATAGTTTTTGGTGCTGCGGTGGGAACTACCGAACATGATTAAGGTCAATTGTTCAAGTAAGTTTATGGATAATGAAAGTTGTTATATTTTCATTGGTACAATATCTATAATTTATGGTTTTTCGTACAAAAAGTTTATAAAAGTCGTAATATGTGGCACACTGCAGGGGATTTGAATACTAAGTTCTATCATGCCCTGACAAAACAACGTCGGGCTTGTAATAGAATTGTTGGCCTATATGATACGAATGGTGATTGGATTATTGAGGAACAAGGGGTAGAGAAGGTAGCAGTAGATTATTTTGGAGATTTGTTCCAGACTACCTCTCCTACGGAGTTCGATGATTTTTTGGATGAGATTAATCCCACGATTACTCCACAGATGAATCAGAGGTTAATCCGGCTGGCAACTGAGGGGGAAGTACATCAAGCTTTGTTTATGATGCATCCCGAAAAAGCTCCAGGACCGGATGGGATGACAGCTCTTTTCTTTCAGCACTCTTGGCATATAATAAAAAAGGATCTACTGGAAATGGTTAATGATTTTTTATCATCAGGGACACTGGACACAAGGTTAAATATGACGAATATTTGCTTAATACCTAAAACAGAGAGACCTACGCGGATGACTGAACTCAGACCTATCAGTTTATGTAATGTAGGTTATAAGATTATATCAAAGGTATTGTGCCAACGGCTGAAGTTGTGTCTTCCCTCTCTTATTTCGGAAACACAATCGGCGTTTGTGCCGGGAAGATTGATATCAGACAATATACTTATAGCTCAGGAGATGTTCCATGGATTGAGGACTAACAGAGCGTGTCAGGATAAATTCATGGCTATAAAAACGGATATGAGTAAAGCTTACGATAGAGTTGAATGGATTTTCATTGAACAACTTCTATCCAAAATGGGATTTGATCACCATTGGATAAAATTGATGATGAAATGTATTTCCTCGGTACAGTATAGAGTTTTACTTAATGGGCAACCGAAGGGAAATATAATTCCACAGCGGGGTCTTCGTCAGGGGGATCCTCTCTCTCCTTATCTATTTATTATGTGTACGGAAGCGCTGGTTGCGAATATTAAAAAGGCGGAGAGGGAAAAACTTCTGACGGGTGTAAAAGTCGCCAGGGCTTGCCCTCCGATATCCCATCTACTCTTTGCAGATGATAGTCTTTTCTTCTGTAAAGCAAAAAGTGAAGAATGTCAGACTATTCTTCGGATTCTGAAGGATTATGAAGTGGTATCAGGCCAGCAAATAAATTTTGATAAATCTTCGATCCAGTTTGGACATAAGGTTGAGGAAGGCTTAAGGCAGGAATTAAGAGATATGTTGGGTATACAGAATTTAGGTGGCATGGGTTCATACTTGGGTATTCCTGAAAGTTTGGGAGGGTCAAAAGTACAAGTCTTTGGTTTTGTTCAAGAGAGATTGAATAACAGGGTCAACAGATGGACTTTCAAATTTTTTACTAAAGGAGGTAAAGAGGTGATTATAAAATCAGTGGTAACAGTCCTACCAAATCATGTAATGGGATGCTATCGTATCCCAAAAACGGTGATGAAAAAACTGACAAGCGCAGTGGCACGGTTTTGGTGGAGTCCTGGGGGTAGTACTAGAGGAATGCATTGGAAATCATGGGACAAGCTGTGTTTGCCTAAGGCTGAAGGAGGTTTGGGCTTTAAAGACCTAACAGACTTTAACACGGCTATGCTTGGGAAACAATTATGGAGATTAATTGAGAAACCGGACACTTTATTTGCCCGAGTTTTCAAGGGACGGTATTTCAGGAATGCATCACCCCTGGAACCAATTAGATCTTACTCGTCATCTTATGGCTGGCGTAGTATTATCTCAGCTAGATCTCTGGTTAGCAAA
>NC_027751.1:43413127-43413633 GCF_000695525.1 Brassica oleracea var. oleracea | reverse complement strand
GGTAAGAAAGAGTGATCTAGTGCTCTGTTTCTCTGTAAAAGCAAGTTTCATGTTTGACGGAATTTGTCGACAAACTACATACCTCTGTTTAGTTTAAATATCACAAATCTGAAGAAACAAGGTCCACGGGGAAAAGTCCTTAAATATAGAGATTTCTATTTTTAGCTCTATGATCTAACGATGTCCAGTTAATTGAGAGTATACCTCTAAGCCGGTTTCGGATAGCAGATCGGGACGGATGGCATTTCACACATAATGGAAGATATACGGTTAAATCAGGTTATGAGGTGGAGCGGGTATACCCAGATAAAGTTAGGACACTTCCAGAGTTTGGTTCATCAGTTTCTTTATTGAAAGCACACTGCTGGAAAGTGCGATGCCCACCTAAGTTAAAACACTTTCTTTGGCAACTAGTAACAGGCTGCATAGCGGTAAAGAATAATCTACGTTCAAGAGGAATCCAAGGGGATACTATATGTGTACGTGAGGAATCCATAAATCATGTC
>NC_027751.1:43406616-43412656 GCF_000695525.1 Brassica oleracea var. oleracea | reverse complement strand
ATGGAATGTATGAGGAACTTAAGACAGTTTACTGTCACTTTTGCGACGGATTGTTCTCAGTTGGTGAAGATGGTTTCTGAACCCGAGGAATGGCCCGCATTTGCAAGTTATCTGGAAGATATAAAGATCCTGAAATGAAGTTTCCACACCTTAGAGCTCATTCATATACCAATCGGTGGGAACTACCGAACATGATTAAGGTCAATTGTTCAAGTAAGTTTATGGATAATGAAAGTTGTTATATTTTCCTTGGTACATATAATTTATGGCTTTTAGTAGAAGAAGTAAGTTTATAAAAGTGTGGATGATAAAGCTAATTAGTTCTGTAACATGTACATAGAAAACAAAAACGGAACAAATGTCATGTGATTTAAATTTGTATATCACCAAGTTCTGAAATTAATCCTTTTTTTTATTTTCACAAACAAATTTATTATATCCTTTATAAATACAAAGAAATTGCATATTTTATGTTTTATAGTTTGTCACTATCTAAATAAAAATTTCACTAGCTAAAACGTAAATATATATAAACTTATTTTCATTCAGAATTATTTATATTTATCTTCAGATTTAATACTCTAACTTAAATTTGACTCAAAATAATGTTTTCGAATGTAATACTATTAAACATTATATGAAGCCGAAGAAACAACAAGGTCGCACAAATAGAGTTAAGAAATGAGACCTTGTGTAGAAATACTAAAGTGAATGTTTTACCACTTTTACTTCGGTTGTTTCATTGTTATTGTTTTTTCATTGATTTATAGTCATGTGACAAAAGAAAGACAGCTTATGTTTCCGTTAAGAAACGTGAAGATGACATATCAGTGGTGCTGCTGGGACGCGATTGAGGTAATTGTTATGATTTTCTCGATATATTATCCATAATTTATGTTTTATGCAAATATAAATTAACACTCTTCTGTATCTTTTGACACCCAATAAAACTGGTATGACAATATACGTGGAGTTAATATATTTTTAACCCAGAGTGTATTTTCAATACACGTTCAAAATATATGTTGAATTTATAAAAAAAATAAGATTCTACGGGATCAGACACTAGTTTTAAAATAAACCATGTTTATAAAAAAAATTTGATATTTTAATATAGATGATATTTTCAATGTAATGTTTAAATTTATGAAAAACTAACAAACGATATTTTGTAGAATAATTAATAATTTTTAATGATATTTTTTTAAGTAAAAAGTGATTTTTTTAATAGTTGTACACTATCCATGTATAAATAGTAAAATGCCTAATACAAGTAAAACAGTGATCAAACCTCCACAAGTCTCCACCGCAATTGTCCTTTTTCGATGAGGGCAACCTCCTCGAGTCCATTGAGCTCCACATTGGTAGCAAAACGAATACCCACATCTATCCATTAACCGTGTTAATTTTCCGCCAAAATATAATCGAATTCCAAATTTTCAAAAAAAATAATAACTATAATAAAAAGCTAGAGAATGCGATTCATATAAGTGTCGATGACGATACCTGCAAACTACATTGCTGCATCCATGATTTCGTTCGATCATGTGTTGGCATCTTCCACATTGACGCCACATTTTCTGATTCGCTAGTGCTTTGAGCTTTATATCATTCTCTGTAGGATTCGGACCCAATCTCTTGTAATCTTCACATGACAAGTTACTATGCCATGCAACTTTGCAGTTGATGCAAAAGGGTTGATGGCATTTGATGCAACTTCTCATCGACTCAGATGATTTAGAGAGCTCGGTTTCCGACATTAAAGCCGAGCACCTCGGGTTTGGGCAGTAAACTCTCTCCACAACGGGAATTGATTCCTCATTGACCCTTTGTTGCCACATCTCCCTTAGTTTAGGTGTCAGAAGATTGTAACAACTTCTAAGTGTAAGCTTAGACTTGCATTTAAAATGAGGACATCCCAATGCTCTTCCCTCCATCAGTCCCACGTTTATATATCGTCTCACACACTCGAAGCAGAACTGATGGCAACATAAAGCAACAGAAAACATCTGATGAGCTTCCAACTCATCATCAAAGCAGATAGGGCAAGTCATCTTCTGAGCAAAAGGCATACTAATGCTGACTTCCGAAACTACAGTTTCCATTGCAAGTTTATAAGCAAACTTAGTTTGGTCTTCGGTCACCAGAACAGGGATACTAGATGTCAATTGCTGTCTGATGCGTTGCACATCACCCACTAGCAAGGCAATGTTATCTTGCTGCTCAGGCACGGATCTCCCCATGACCTAAGACATTCAACGTGAAACATATATATTACAATATTGAAAATAAATAAATATATATTACAATATTGACGTAAAGACATGTGAAACCTTCCACGGCAAGAAAAAAAAAACTAACCAATTCGAAAATAGTTTGATAATCACAGTAGACTGAGATATGAGTGATCCCTAAACGCACAGCTTCAATTAGTCCTCGTCTCAGTGCCATAAGCTCAGCCTCCAGAACTGTAGTGGCCGAGTCATGAAGTGATCCCTTCATCTGACACAACAGTTTGTTGTCTTTGTCGCAGATGGCAACTTCATATCCGGCCAAAACAGTAGCTGTTTCCTTCTTGATCAAACCCTTAAAGTAAAGACGGCAGGATTCAGATGACTTTGGGTCATCTTTTCGTACTAAAGTGCCATCTTCCTCCATGTATTGTATCTGTTGCGAGTACTTTGTTCTTCTTAGTGGTCTGATTTATATATATATAGAGCAGAGTTCCAATATAATTAGGATTAGAATGTCATCTGGATACTTTTCCTATTACGATTCTACTTTACGAGATTCCCGAATTTAAAGGGAAAATATTTTCCTCCTTGTTGAGATCATCGTTATCTTATAACCGTGTGTTTTTTTTTTGGTCTAATAAACATTATCTAGAAAACCTGATTATTTATAAAATTAATGAATGCAACAATTCAATATGTTCAAGGCTGCAATAAGAGAAATATGAGAACATGTGACAACAAAATCCAAGTATGACATGAAGAATCCTAGATTAATTAATAATTTCCGATTTTTTCAAAGTTCTCACCAATTTTTTTTCTAAGATTAGTTTAATGTCATTATGTGAAAAACCAAGTCAATTTCTAATAATAATGAATTAAGTCAAATAATTAGTTTTTTGTTTTTAAAATTTTAGTTTTTGGTTTTTAGATTTAGATTTTTTTTAACTAACTTTTTGTTTTTGATTTCTAGATTTTGGTTTTACAAAATCTTGATTGGTTATTTCTTAGTTTCATGCTTCATCTATATAATTATATTTCAAAATTGACTTATAAATTAAGTTTATAAAAGATAAAGTCATTAAAATAATAATTCAAGAGTCCTATAAATTATACAAATCATCGATATCAAGATGTATTTTTGATGTTGTAAATAGTTAAATTTAAATCAACTAAATTAATTTTACTGAAACTTAAAAATATTATTATTAACATGATGTATTTTTGCATTTATATTACATATTAGATGCTAGGAAAATTATTATCTTTAATGATTCAGAATATTATCATTCAGTTTTTTCACAATATTAAAATCATTAAATAAAAACAATTGTAAAAAAAACAGTTATCGTTCGTTATTGTGATGAAACATGGATTTTGATTTTTTTTCTTTTTTTAGAAATATGTAGTTTTTTTCTAAAACTTTCTGTGAAATTTAGGGAATCAATTTCTCGGAACTTTTTCTTAACTAATAAAATTATTTTATAACTTATTTATTTAATCAATTGGTTAAATAATAGTTTTCTTCATTTATTTCGCCGGCTAGCTCCAGAATCTATACTAATAAAAGGGACCTTTTGAGGCTCCGTAGAGCGTCCACATCAGCAAAAAAAAATTCTCCCGAAAGATGACACGTAACATAAAATATAGTTTTTCATTTTAATATTACTAATTTTCGAAAATTATAAATAATATGTAAACATACAACATAAAAATGGAAAAACTACATTAAACATATGTAAAATTACCATTTTTCACATAAAAAAAACAGCTTATCTCCATAATGTAACATTACCGTTTTATAAAAAAAAACAAAAAACATTATATATAATTTCGAAAATAATAAATATATGTAAACATAGAACACAAAAAATGGAAATACTACATTAAACATATGTAAGATTACCATTTTACATTTTTATTTTTAAAAAATAATATGTAAACATACAACATAAAAAATGGAAAAACTACATTAAACATATGTAAGATTACCAATTTTCACTAAAAACAAGACGGCTTATCTCCATAATATAACATTACTATTTTGTAAAAAAAACATTATATATAATCCTTACTAATAAAAGAGACCTTTTGAGGCTCCATAGAGCGCCCACATCAGCAAAAAAACTTCTTCCGAAAGATGACACGTGGCATAAAATATAGTTTTATATTTTAATATTACTAATTTTCGAAAATTATAAATAATATGTAAACATACAGCATAAAAAATGGAAAAACTACATTAAACATATGTAAAATTACCATTTTTCACTTAAAATTACCATTTTTCACTTAAAATTACCACTTAAAATTACCATTTACCATTGAGCGTCCACATCAGCAAAAAAACTTCTCCCGAAAGATGACACGTGGCATAAAATATAGTTTTACATTTTAATATTACTAATTTTCGAAAATTATAAATAATATGTAAACATACAGCATAAAAAATGGAAAAACTACATTAAACATATGTAAAATTACCATTTTCACTTAAAAAAAAAGATAGCTTATCTCCATAATGTAACATTACCGTTTTATAAAAAATACAAAAAACATTATATATAATTTCGAAAATAATAAATATATGTAAATATACAACATAAAAAATGGAAATACTACATTAAAAATATGTAAGATTACCATTTTACATTTTTATTTTAAAAAAATAATATGTAAACATACAACATAAAAAATAGAAATACTACATTAAACATATGTAAGATTACCATTTTACATTTTTATTTTTAAAAAATAATATGTAAACATACAACATAAAAAATAGAAATACTACATTAAACATATGTAAGATTTCTCCCGAAAGATGACACGTGGCATAAAATATAGTTTTGCATTTTAATATTACTAATTTTCGAAAATTATAAATAATATGTAAACATACAACATAAAAAAAATGGAAAAACTACATTAAACATATGTAAGATTACCATTTTTCACTAAAAAAAATGGGTTATCCCCATAATGTAACACTACTATTTTATAAAAAAAAAGAAAAAAAAACATAAATATAACTATTTGACTATTTGTCCAAGTTCTTCAAATAAACATTGCCGTTTTACATTAAAATTAATAGAAAGTATAAAAAATAGAAATACACAATATAAAGAAAAATAAATAGTAAGTAAATATATAATATAAGTAAGTATGCAATTTTAAAATTGAAAATTACATTAAGATTTAAAAATATATCTTAAAAATTAAAATATAGATATTACGTAAATAGAAAGTATAACAAATGGAAATATACAATTTAAAGAAAATGGAAAATGTACATTAAGATTTAAACATCTATCTTAAAATGTAAAATAGAGATATTAAGTAAATAAAAAGTGAAAGAAATGGAAATACATATACAGGAAAATAAATAATAAGTAAATATTATAAATATATAAATATATGAATTATATATACAATAATAAGTAAATGCACAATTTTTAAAATATGGAAAGAGTACATTAAATATTAAACATCTATCTTAAAATATAAAATATAAATATAGATATTACGTAAATAAAAAATATAAGAAATGAAAATAAACATTTTTAAAAATAGAAAAAGTACATTAAGATTTAACATCTATCTTAAAATATAAAATATAAATATAGATATTACGTAAATAAAAAATATAAGAAATGAAAATAAACATTTTTAAAAATAGAAAAAGTACATTAAGATTTAAACATCTGTCTTAAAATGTATATCTATCTTAAAATGGTAGTAAATTATATAAAAATAGAAATACCACATTAAACAAAAATAAATAAAAATGTATAGTTTTACATCAAGAA
>NC_027751.1:43406218-43406499 GCF_000695525.1 Brassica oleracea var. oleracea | reverse complement strand
ATTTTTTATAACAACGAACTTTTTGTTAGGTGGATTCATTGTTGGGACCCGCAACTTCCAAAAGCCAAACTTATTCATTGGAATTAAATTGCTTTTCATAGACTCAAAGGTATTCCTACAAATTTAAATTAATCTAATCCATAATTTTATTGTTAATATTCATACTAACTCTTTCATGATCAAACTATTACAGTTAATAACCATTCAAGCGTTTATCCCGAACACTTCTTTCCTCGTCGAATCAGGTATTGGTTCATGTTGGTTTAGTATTGTTTTTGGTA
>NC_027751.1:43372814-43405560 GCF_000695525.1 Brassica oleracea var. oleracea | reverse complement strand
TATATATATAGATTAATCTTCCAAACTTAAACTATTATATTATATATGAATAATGTTTTTAAATAAAAACAATTTATGATTTAAAAAAAAATAAAAACAACAAATGGTTATTTTCAAATAATGGATGTAATTTACATTATACTATCATTTAACAAGTATTAGATACGTTTTGATATATCATTATTTTCTATTTCCAGAAAAAAATAAATTGTTAAACGTCAATATCTTCTAGGTTAAGTATACTAACAGCACAATTTCAAACATCACAAAAAATATTTACATAAATATTATAATACAATAATTTAATCAAAAAATACAATTCAAAAAATTAATATTCAAAAGAATAGTTATATACTTAATATTTTAAAATCAAAGATATTTTTGCTAAAATTGTACTTACCTGGCCAAGGAGATCGACCATCTTTTTACGGATCGATCAATTGTTGAGCATGTGGTTGATCCGAAAATACTCTGCAGTTTAATTAAATATCTAAAACATTTATTGCAACACTCAACAAATAGTTTTGCTAAATATGATAACTAGATAGCCAACAAAATTACAAAAAAAATATTTAAATAGTAAAAAATATGTTAATTTAACGTGTTAAAATTTAAAAATAAAGTTGAATTATGACATGCATTTTAACATTTATATAAATATATATCATAACCTAAATATAAATAATTTAACAACTTAAATTAGAAAAAAAATAAAAATTCCGGATGTAATCCGGATTAATCCCTAGTCTAATAACAATAAAACGTAGAGAATGCACAAGAAAGAAAAGAAAAAAACAACTGCACTGAACTGTACTTGGATGATCGACGGGGGAACCAAGAATGACGTTTTCATTATACAATATAAAAAAAAAGAGAACCTTTCACGTTACATCATCAAACTGTGAACTTTCATCCACAATACAACAGAAGAACTCTATCATACTCTCAAGTATACAACAACAACAATACACATCAAATGAAGAATTCCGATTTTTTTCCTCCGTAAAACTTTTGTATACTAAAAAAAAAAAAAATAGAAAGTATATAATGAAAAATTAAAATGTCCAATTCCAGATCTTGATCCTGAGATCAACCTTACACTTGGATTTATCAGTGGAAGCCATCGAGACGGCTTTACCTTTAGGCAAGCTCCCTCTAATCTCACCGCAAGAAACCCTAATCCCGACTCTCTTGCTTTTCAATTTCCCCATTCTAATCTCCACCTTCGTGTCCATCAGTATCTTCAGATCCAATCCACTCCTCCGCTTCAAATCCGATTTCAATCCCAAGCCATCGCCGAAATCAAGCTCGCGAGCCTCCGTCGACGCCACCGCGACTCCTCTGAACGAAGTCAGATTCCTCTCTCCGCTCGAGAAAGCCGGAATCGTGCCGTTCCCGAGGAAGATCGCATCCGGATCAGTCACGACGGAGACTAACAACGGCTCGTAATCGAAGACGAACTGAGAGTTAGGGTTTTTGGTGATCAGTGTCAAGTTGAACAGGGAGGAGAGGTGCGCGGCGGAGGAATCGGGGGATGCGGTGAGATTGAAGCGGTGGATTCGGAGCGACGCGACGGTGAACGACGGCGGGCGAGGCTGGTAGACGACGTAGAGCCCGATTGCGAGCAGAGAAGCGACGAGGATGGTGATGAGGAGGATTAGGATCGACCAGAAGCAGCAGCAGCAGCAGATCCGGCGGTTGCTTGGCCGCTGCCACCGTCGTCGTTGTTGTTGCTGGTTACGGTGGTCGGAGTAGAGCTGTTGACGGATAGGCTGACGTGGCGGAAGGGGATTGGGTTTAGAGTTTGTTGTTGATCCATTTGGGATCGGCGGAGGAGTAGCGGTGGACGATGGCTTTGAAGATGGGAAATGGTTATCGTTTGGTGCCATGTGTTTGTATGTTTTGCTCAGATGCTCATTTTGTTAGTTTTATTCTCTCCCTTTTCCTTTTTTTTTGTTGTTTCCTTTTAAATTTCTGGTGACGGTTAGATCTGGAAGATGATGAAATCTAGATCCAGCGATTTATTACAATATTTGATGATTTTTTTAGTATTATACTACTAATTTTTTTCCTAGACCAAAAAGAACCAAAATATATATATAATTAGGGCCTATGCATTTTAAAACCTTTTCTAGAAAATAATTAAGCCATTCTCTCATTCTTATTCTTATGCATAGATATAAATGTTCACAGTATATAGAAATTATAATAATTGGTTTGTTTTATAAATTTCAAGTCTTTTATCATTTATATTTATGAAAAATAAACTTTTTTAAGATAAAATGTGATTTTGCTTATAAAAAATCTGAATGATCCACTTGTTTTGAGAAAATATTGAATTACATTTTATTCTTCTCAATTGAATTATATTTGTTGTATGATTTAGTTGCATTTAGTATTTTTAATTATTTTAGATTTATAATATATTTTCATAAACTTATGTATACTAAGCTATTTGTTAGTTTGGGAAATAAATTAAAAAGTGTTTATTAATTCAAAGTTGAATGAGTGAACATAAATGATAATCTTTTCGAAATTAATGCACATATACAAATATTGAGAAAAGTTAAATATTAATAATTTGTTAATATATCGTTTTCAGTTATTCATTAATTTTAAGTAGTTCGTAATTTATAGTATGTATGAATATTACATAGAAGAATGCTCATTAAATTGCCTTACAAAAAAAAAAAGAATGCTCATTAAATAATAAGTTGTTGCTTACACCTGTTTTTAGTATAAGAATTTGGATGACTTCAACTACTCATTATTTGGGAATGTCGAGTTTCATGTATTCCCCTGAAATCTTTAGTCAAAAAAAAAATGTATTCCCCTGAAATAACTTTTTTTTTATCTAACTAGATTTAAAATAACTATTTTATTGCATTTAGTTTTATTCTTATTTTTATATATTTTTTTATATTTTTGATATATGTTAATTTCAAAGAGAATATTGGAAAACCTAAAGTGATAAATGGTACAGTATTGCATAAGCAAACATGACCCTTAATCTTATTTTAAAGTCATGCATGAATGTGAATAAAAATGTAAACATATTTCATTTTCTAAAAAATATGATATTAGATAATCAGATTATACAAATAGTATTCATAGCAAAAATATTATATTATATTTTGAAAGAAATATCTTTTTTTCTTCGAAAATATGTTATTATATATATACTAAATATATGTATATTAAAACTCAAAGATGTTTCCTTCTTTTATTGATATTGTTTTATTAGAATAAAAAAGAAAAGAACATTTAATTTCATCTTGTTATAAAACCTATAACTTAACATTTCTTTTATTATTTATGTGATTTATAATTACAATAAATAAAAAGGAAACGATCACCATGAAAAAACCAAGATTAATCATTCATGCGCCACTCATGAACAATCTTTACAAACTAATAATCTACAAATGACTCTTGACTAAGGGCATCTCCTAGGCCTGGGCAAAATAACTGAAACCGAAGAACCGAACCGGAACCAAACCGAAATACCCGAAACCGGAACCTGACCAACACCCTCAAATACCCGAACGGTTCCTATATTTTTATATCCGAAATAACCGAACTGAACCGGAACCGAACCGAGACCCAAACGGGTACCCGAATATATAAAAATATTAATTATATATATATATATATATAACATCACTAAATATATACTTTTAATTAAAAATTTTATTAAAAGTATCTGAAAATAGTTGAGGATAACTAAATTATTATAAAGTATCGAAACTACCCAAAAGTATCCAAAACTGTCAGGATAGTTTTATCCGAAATATCCAACGTAATCCAAAATATCCAATTTTTTTATCTAAATCATCCTAATTATTTGATATTTTGCCCTAAATAACCGATATTTTATCCAAATTATCCAATCTACCCGAACTATCCAAACCCGAACCGGATCCAAATGAGAACCGAACTTTTTTCGGATATTTTCCGGTTCCTACATTTACTATCCGAACCGAACCGAAAATAGGTCGAGTACAAAATGGATCCTCTAGCCCCTATCCAAACTACCCAAAACCCGAAATACCCGAACCGAACCGAACCGATACCCGAAATGCCCAGGCCTAGCATCTCCAATCAAACTCTATTTTTTCCTCTATAATTTACACTGAAAATAGAATAACTCTATTATAGTGTAACTTTTGCTCCATCAAAGGTTGAAAGCCCTCGTAGCGCCTAAAAGTTGTCCGATCCAATGCAATCTCATTCACTACTTGTAAACCTCCCAGAACAGAAAGGTTAAGGCTTAACCAACCCCTACGGCGGATCTACGTACTGATGAATGCCAGCCATCCTGTATCGAGTAGCCTTGACTATTCAAAAACCCTTGCTGATTCGATAGCTTGAAAAAGATCGACTTTTTCCTTTTGGGAGGGTACTCCGAGTAGTGGGTACCTCGTAGGACCTCGACCCGCCTACTCGGTCTTGTATTGATATGCAGGAAGGAGCCAATATTATGCACTTTTTTTTAAAAAAAATACGGAATTCACAACTAGAAAGGGAAAGGTTTACGTATGAATTTGATCTAGTAGTGTAAACCTGAGATTTCCAAGAGTTGGCTTCCGCTGATTTTGATTATTAAGCGTAACGAGACTAAAAGAGTAATGGTGTTAAACCATCTCCAATGGCTTACTCTATTTTTTACTCTAAAATAAAGTAACTCTATAATAGAGTTTGAGTTTGCTCCAATGATACTCTATTTTAGAATATAAAATAGAGTGATAAACAAAAAAAAACAAGTACTTTATATTTGGAGTAAACCTATTTTTTCCTCTATTATAGAGTGAGAAATATAGTATCATTGAATCATTTTTACTGTAAACTCTATTTTAGAGTGAAAAATAGAATGGGGTTGGAAATTTCCTTACCCTTTTTTTTTTGATCAACCAACTATTTCATTAAGAAAACATAAGCAGAAGCTAAGAGTTCAAAGAGTACAGAGCAGATTTTGCCAAGGCATCTGCAGTAGAGTTCAAGCTCCTAGGTACATGAGCAAAAGAAATAGCCGTAAAAGATAGGGATAGATTCCCGATATCCAAGTTGATTCCGTACAGCTCCACCGGATGTTGTTTCGAGGATAGTGCTTTGATAAGCACCTGGTTATCCGACTTAAGGAATATATTGGTGAGATGAAGAGCCTTGGCCTGTAACAGGGCTTCCCGTACAGCTAGTGCCTCGGCCATCAGTGGTGACGCCACAAAACGCTCCGTCGAAGTGCCCTGCCTTGTCTCTTCCAGGCGTGGGTTGTGAAGGACCCAACCACATCCTGCAGTTTTGTCCTGGAGTCTCCACGCCGCATCCGTATACAGAGTATTAAGGCCAGTCGATGTATTATTTTTTGTCCTGGTGCAATTGATGTCCAGTGAATGCGGTGATTGTTGCCCTCTCGGTTGCGCCTCTTATCATTCTCGTGCGAGTCGCAGAGCGTTGCAGATAATCTCATCAGGATTGAGTGTTCTGTTCTCAAAAACCAATTGGTTTCTTGCAGTCCAAATACACCAAAATAGTTAAATATAGAGGAATGTCATATTTTACTCTATATTTGGAGTGGAAAAGTGTCATTCCTTTATATTTCACTCTATAATAGAGTGATACTATTGGAGTAAAAGTTATACTATAATAGAGTTACTTTATTTTGATGTAAATTATAGAGGAAAAAATAGAATCTTATTAGAGATGGTCTAACTGGTTACTTTTGAGGAATTTTATTTTGAATTTTTGATGTGAAAACATATCGAATGAATGAGAGACGACTTGTTTAAAAAGGAGATGAAAAATTTACATATTCTTAACAGACGCTGCATGTAAGCATGTTAGCAAAAATCTGGCTGAAATTTGGGGAGTTGAGCGTTAAAAAAGACTTCCTTCACAAGATCTTTCATGTTTTATCTCGTTTTATTCTTTGGCCAAAAACCTAAAAATAATTTGGTCTAAGAAATATCCTACATCCTCTGAATCCTCTGAAGCCCCCGAGCCCAAGCCAAGTCAGCAGCGCGGGTGTGGGGAGCTTGGTCACTTAAACTCAATATTGTCTTGTGTATAATTATACGAGTTGAAAAGTTCTCCAACTTCCATTGTAAATTTGTAATATTACTAAATATCTCATAAGCCCATTTGGCTATCCAATTATTTGGTCCAATAGTTCTTACTGGTCAGGTTTGAGCTGATTTAGAAGGGGAACTTGAAACCACTAAGCAGAGAAGCAAAGAGAATTTGGAGCAAGCTATTTTGACTGAGGGGAAAAAAATATTGGATACAGTGGGATATGGAAGAACTTAGACAAAAATCTTACGAGATGAAAATGAAGTTAAAATCGAGAGAGGTATAATTTGAAAGTCTAACGGAAAATATAACTGGAATTTATGTCACATTAACCTTAATACATCCTGAAATAGAGCAATTAATGTCTTTTGTTCTCTTGCACAAAAAGTAATATTGATATCAAACTGTTTAATAAGGGATGTTGCTATATAAACTGATTTATAAAACATAAACAATGGGGTTTAGACTTTAGAGAGGGTGGTTCTGGTAACATTTAGAAGTCTTCTCTCCATTTTCATAATGTTTCTTTTTTAACTAGGGAATAGAGTGATAACTAATTGCATGAAAGACATTAAAAGTTGGGGACTAAAAAAATTGTCAAATAGTTTAATTAATAAAACAGAAGTCTATCTGATGGATGGATTACAGTCGCATAATATAAAAGAGATAATAATAGGTGGTGCGTAGAGTCTCAAACAAGATGCTGAGCCAGAGAAAGGATCTTGAGCTGCTTCTTGAGGCGCATCTCGTGCGGGACAGGACCAAACACTCGGGTACCAAGCGGTTGGTGAAAACCACCCGCATGCTTTTTCTTTTTTTCCTTACCATTTTCATCTTTCTTTTTCTCCTTAATGCCCAAAATTACGATGGCGTTGTCATCGAACCTGACTTGGCTTCCATCAACACGCCCCTTCTGCATAGCAGCACGAACAACCACACCGTACACGACGTTCCCTTTCTTCACTTTACCCTTTTGTATGTCATCTTTCCCTTTCTTTACATCTTTTTTTTGTGCAGCCTCTTTCACTGAACCGATGACGATATCACCAAGTCTTGCTCCTTTCTTTCCCCTTAGAGATTGAATGCACATCACCTCTTTTCCACCAGAGTTATCCACGACTTTGAGAGTCGTTCCCATTTGAATGAACGTCCTTTGTTGCTGCTGCCAAATTGGAAATCAATCATCAGTGGACACACAATTCACGGGGTTTCTCTCATTATTCAAAATATATATTGACCTGAGAAAGGATGCTTCCGTTCGATGAACTCATCAAACCAGAGAAAGCATTGGTGAGACCTCCAAGCAGTGAACGTCCTGTTCACATTGTGGATCAATCATATCAAGACAACATGTTCAGCAAAAAGTTCGACTCTTTGATGTTTTAAGTTCTCAGAGATTGTTTTTTCTGAAACCGACAAACAACATATGTTCTAAAAGATCTGATTTTTTATTGTGCCGACCAAACTCAGAAGATCTAATGAACTATAAACTGTAGATTTTGTTTTTCTTGGAAGAAGTCAACTTTACGAGAAAAAAAATAATAATTAAAAAACAATTATCGAATTAACGCGTTGGTCTGTTAAAAAAACGAAAGAGGTGAGTACGTCTTTTTTACCTTTGGTGAGTCTGGAAGCTAAAGCTGCCGCCATTTCTGCAACTAGAGAGGTTTCAATCTAAGAGTGTGTGTACACACAATTGTGCTCTACTACTGCAACGAGCACCGTAATTCTAGGGTTCTCTCGTCGCAACGATCACAGGTAGGCTTGTGCGTAATTGTGAAAGTGTCGTAGTGGTTAATGGGCTTGCCTAGAAATTAAGTGGGCTTTGCCTGTCCAGGTTTGAATCCTGGCGCTCAGGTTGTTTTCATTTTTAATTTACTCTTTACTCTAATTTCTGAAATAGAGATTATGGAAATTGTTTCTCTGAGATTTGTTTCTAAAAGGCAATGCTTCCTGAAACTGAAATTTCGATTCAAGAATCTTTTGTAAAAACATATAAAATCTTACAAGATAAGTACAGATGCATCTTAGACATATTCATCTTACTATTGACGTGGAAGATATTATTGTCTACATAGACATCCAAATCCATCTAGAAATGATCCTACAAGGGTAAAAATACTTATATGTTATATTTTAAATTGATACTATTTTATATGGTTTACACGACTGGCGATCAATATTATAATTTCTATGTTTTCAGCATATTTCTTTGTACTTTGATTTTTTAGAAACAAACAGATACTTATGTGTGGTAGAGTTATATTGCCTTTCAGTGTGAGCCAGGGCGAGAATGAATGCGTTATTTAAATCCCGGACGGTATTATTTATGTTGTAGTCATATATTTATCTTGTAGTCATAGAAAACCTCAACACTTAGTAGACATATCCAAATGGCCTCGAACTGATAAGACTTTAATCCAAATTATGTGGACCAGCTATTACGAGTTAATTGAGTCAAATAGAATAAAACTACAGCTGAAAGTGTACATCAAACAGACAAACAATGCGGTGTTTTATTCAACCTTTTACCAGAAAAAACTATGTGGTGTTTAAAACCGGTGAACTTTTAAAATTTACTTTCACTGACAATTACAATAATTTAAAACCGGTGAACTTTTTAATTCAAATTCAAATTTAAGGTAAAACATGATCAATACTTGATCTTCTATCAGACCAGAGAATTCCACTGAGAAAACGTTATTGGGACTATCTAATTTATTTGGGAAGTGTGACTTTTCTCTACCGCTTCCATTACATAATTGGTTAGACAGCTTTTGTTTCATTCAGATGTTAGCTTTTTGCGTGACATTTAATTTTATAGCAGTTCTATAATAGTTGTAGCGATTGAATTTGAATCTCGTAGATAGTCATGTGAATGCATTCATTGCTCTCTTTCTTTTTATGCTAAGAAATTAAAATTATTATTACATAACAAAAAAGACTGTCGTGTAAGAAAATTAACAAAAGAAGCATAAAAAGTGGAAAATAATTAGATTCGCAATCAGAAGCCACACTTCACCACCGTCACTACAGATCTAAAAGAACAAAAACCTCCCAGTTTATCGCAAAACCCGAACTTGCCCTTCCACCACCCTCAGAATTACGATAATGCCACTCTTCTCCCACCGCTTCGTCACCGCATCTTCCACCGGCCCTGCAACTCCTTCCTACTACAGCAAACCCTCGAAGAGCCACAAACACAGCTCTTCCGCCTCTCGTGTCCACGTGGCCATCGTACTCTTCTCCCTCGTCTCTCTTTTCATCGGACTCGCCGGAACTATCTTCGCAATCACTTCCTCCGGAGGTCCTTCCTCCGTGTATCGATGCGGTGGATCTAAAGACACTTCACGAGTGTTCGGTTCAAGAAAACTCGGTGGGAACGGCGACGTATTGCCGGAAAGACGAAAGGTTATAGGATTCGTTGGGATCCAAACTGGTTTCGATTATGGTGATCGTCGTGCCGCTTTGAGAAGTACTTGGTTCCCTTCTGATCCTGATGCTCTTCTAAGGTAATCTTATTAGAATATAATACATTGCTTCAAGATTGTCAAGTAAATTCTGAAATGCTGGTTACATCTCCATCTTGTTTCGTAGATTGGTTGCGATGTAGTGTTTACCTCTTAAAGCTAAAAAAAGACAATATGTTAAACATGCCATGATGAGATTTTGTAACCTTTTGATGTCATTACGGTTACTTTAGCTATCAAAGTCTAAGTTTGTGCGGGAAAGTAAATGTTTAACCTGAAATTTCGGGTTAGATCAATGTTCAAGAAATCGCTAGGCCGTGTTTAGGCGTTTTATAGGAGATTATTGATTAGACAGATGCCTAGACCGATTTTTCTTAGGAAAATTGTTTTGTTTTAGCGCGATTTGTCGCCAAGACCGATTTTTAGAACACTTGGGGTGGGTTAGATATTTAAAGACAATGAAGATTAACTGAGATTACTTTGCTTGTCTCTATTTTGATCTGCTAATTTTGGATTGGAATCCAATATTTGTTTTGTTTGATGACTGGGAACTTAGGTTGGAACAAGCGACTGGATTAGCTTTTAGATTTGTGATTGGACGGTCAAAAGATGAAAAGAAGATGGCTGAGCTTGAAAAGGAGATAAAAGAACACAGAGATTTTGTGCTTCTTGATGATGTTGAGGAAGAGTATCTACGACTTCCTTATAAAACGTAAATAAAAGAATCCCTCAAATCTCCATTTCATCAATATGACTCTGATTGATTGATTCATCTCTTTATAGGTTGGCCTTCTTCAAAGCAGCTTTTAAACTCTTTGAGGCTGATTATTATGTCAAAGCCGACGACGACATTTACTTGAGACCAGATCGCCTTGGGACGCTTCTTGCCAAGGAAAGGCTTCATTCACAGACGTACATTGGCTGCATGAAGAAAGGACCAGTTATAACTAACCCTAAACTCAAATGGTATTACTATTAGATAAGCCTTGTTTTCATTCTACGTGGAAGTTTATCAGCTTTTGTGACATATATCGAAATTTGTCAGGTATGAGAAACAGGGCAATTTGATTGGAAATGAATATTTCTTACATGCTTATGGACCGATGTACGTTCTTTCAGCCGAGATAGTGGCTTCACTTGCATCAGCTCGGAACGGCAGGTTCTACTAAATGCTTCTTTTTTTGTTTATCCTCACTTGCAGATTCTGATGTATGCAAATCTCATTTATCGGTCTTTTTACCTTTTAGCTTGAGGATGTTTAACAATGAAGATGTAACCATCGGATCTTGGATGCTTGCAATGGATGTACATCATGAGGACAACCGTGCTTTATGCGAGCCTCGTTGTTCCCCAAAGTCTATAGCAGTCTGGGACATTCCCAAATGCTCAGGTAACTTTTAAATATGGTTTCTTTCTTCACTTAATGGGCTCTTACAAGAAACCAACGTTTTCTTCTTAAAATCTTTAAGGGCTTTGTAACCCGGAGAGTCGGTTAAAGGAGCTTCACAATATGGATATTTGCTCCAAGAGTCCGACATTGCCTCCCGATGACTTGGACCAGTAGTTTGTGTTGCAAACAATTCTACAGAATATATGATCTCATAGTTCCAACATCCTTGGAGCTGTAAAGGGGAAAGATGACTTCATAGTTCTTACATTATCTGATTCTTGTTGTAGTTGTCTCATGTACCACATTTATACTGAAGTTATATATATATATATATATATATATATATATATATAGACCAGATACCACAAGATTTTTTTTGTAAATTAGATTTATGTGGCCAGTGGTGTAGGCACTGGGAGATGATACAATATTAATATGTTTGATTTTGTATAAGAGATCTCATTCAATGTATTATTTGTTTTGTTTTTGTATCATAGATTCATAGTAGTGTTCCAAAGTTGGTATCTAGTGGGGAAACAAATAACAACATATAATTGAATGCTAAATTATGAGAACCACAACATATTAATCTAATAGACGTGTATAGTACATTGGCTGAATTCCTTTCAAGCATGTTGCCATGGCAGTTGGTGGTCTAAGGCACTGTGGGGTTTAATGTAATTGGGTTATTGTTAACCTGAAACCCGTTTGTAAAATTGTGGTCCTTTTGTGGCAACGAAATATGTTGACAAAAAAATATGATTGTGTTACAGTTTACAATGTTTTACAGATTATTTAATCAAATAATAAAACAGTATGTTTGTAATTTATTAGAAAGCTTTATCCAATGCAAATTAGATGTTTTTTTTTTTGAAACAGCAAATTAGATTAAAAAAAGGGTGAATTTACGAGATAGCCAAAATCGAGAGTATAATTAGGCAGATGACTATGATTTTGACGTTATTGAATGAATAACATTTTACCTTCTCCCAAGCCGGTTATACCCCCACTGGAAACAAGTTACCGGTCAAAACAAAAAGAGATATGACATCGGTGACTTAAGAGATGGATCACATTCATTGTGTACTGTTAACTAACGAAATAAGCAAATATATCCACGTCACATGCTTTCTTACCACGTACATGTTAACTGTGCTATAATGTTCTATTCCATTTATAAAAATACTATGTTTGATAGAAACAAACAAAAAACCTTTATATGAAACATAACTAGAAACCTTAAACTCAACTCCACACCTAAATACTAATCTCGAATCTCTAAACCAAAATCCAAATATTAAATCTAATTTTTAATTACAATATTTTTTAAATAAAATAAAATAAAAATATATAAAATTTGAACTATTATTCTATTTATAAAATGGAATGGAGACTATTCTTCTGAACTAATGCATTTGTACTCAACCTTAACCCACCTCCAACCAAAATAGTATATAACATCAATCCCATCCCAGCCCCTCAATAATAAACCATATAATAACCCCACCATAAACCGCTAAATACTTAACCTTAAACCATAATCATTATACCCTAAACTCAAATATAAACCCTAAACCCAAATATAAACCCTCAACCTAAATTGAATGGAACTATATAAATAACATAATACATATTAGTGAAAATATGAAATGTCTATGATATCATCGAAGAAGTTAATACTAACTCCATCCTTACCCCCTCCACCTACAAAATACTATACCCTAAACTTTAATCACTAAACCCTAAACCCAAATATAAACCATAAACCCAAATATTAAAAGTATATAAAGCATTACCATTCTACATGAGACATATAGAATAGAAAATCTGAAAATATAGTTACAATCTAAAAATCATCTTAACATATTTCTCAAATGTTAATATGGTTATGCCTTCATGGAAGATGGTAATGCTTGTCACAATGTCAACCCCAACCATACATAAACTAAACCATACATGGAAATATAAATCTTAATCCAATGTCAACCCCAATCTTTCATAAACTAAACCCTAGCCACTAATCACTAAACTCTACATGGAATATAACCCTTTATCCAATCTCAACCTCAATCTTTCATAAATTAAACCCAAATTTCGAAATACAAGTAACATGCATTTCCTTTCTACATGAGCATTTCCATTATCATACTGTATTCTGTTTTATTTGATGTCATAATAAATTATGTTCCATTTACGTTCAATATATTATTTTCTCTTTACAAAATCATATACAGACTAAAATAAAACACATGTATACATTGTTACAAAACTCATATAAATAGAACATGAAACAACAAAGAACAAGATTGAACCATTTCTTTCAAGCATCAGCCGTAATTTTTGCTTGGTTGATAATGGAATATAAGCCTTTATCCAATCTCAACCGCAATCTTTCATAAATTAAACCCAAATTTCGAAATACAAGTAACATGCATTTTCATTCTACATGAACATTTCTATTCAACAAAGAACAAAGAACAAGACTGAAACATGTATACAGCTCTTCTCCGCGCTGGATGAAAGAGCAATATATGGCGGAATCTGCTGCTTGATTTCGCGATTCAACAAATATCGGCCGGAAACTTTTCACCTTCTCAGAAAGTGACGAAGAAGTTACTTTTGGGAGATGTGTGACTTCCTGATGACCACGCGTAATTTTTGCTTGGTTGGGTAATTTATAATTATTTTCTTAACTGCAGGTTGCGCCAGTTGCGTTTAAGGCTAGCAAGGTAATATTATATAAAATCCACTCTATATCGATGTATGATAGGACATTTGGCTATAGAGCTAAATATTGTTTGTTTCTTAGCTATACGGCCTAATTTCCCTTAAAAAAAGGTGTTGGTAGCTTAGTGATAGTGCAAGCTGTTGTGTTTTTGTGTGTTTGGGTTCAAATCACACTTGATACGAGATATTTAAATTTCTAAAAGCTCATTTCAGACTTATGTGAGGTTGTGCCTAAGATACATAAGTTTCATGGACATCAAAAAATACAAATACTTAAACATCAAAAGTATAAAACGATTAAAATTAAAAATATATGAATATTACTATTTCGTAAAACATACATAATATTCTAAATCAATCTAATGCATACAAACTTATATCAAATAACTTATAAAAATTTCAATACAATTATAATGACATTGAACACATATGTTTTCATAATGGTAGTTTGACGTGCATGCCGAAAAATATCTAACCTATTAAACTTGAAATTCTAAAATAAAACAAATTTAAAATCAAAACTAAGTTATAGTATATAACATCGATCTTTAAACAACACATCAAATAGTTTCATACATACATTTTAATTTACATAAAATTAATAGAAACAAAAGTATGTGCACATATCTGACTTTAGATTTTTTTTTTAACATTTTTTTTTGTCAGCATGAAACTAACTAACTGATTCGGATAGCCAAACGGGAGGAATTAAACTAACATGTACCTCAACTGATCAGAAAAAAACGTTAGACTTAGAAAACTTCGCATGTAAATCAGATTTACATACCATGTAAATTGCCAATGATTTATGAAGAACAACTTTTAAACTCAAATAATAGTATTCAAATCAATAAACTTTTGTTGAAGAGATTATGTATATATAAATCATAGAATTCCAAATCTCTTTGCGAATTCAATAGTTCAAACAAGCACTAAGAACAAGTTTTATAAGTTTAAGAAGTTCCTAAACCAAATGTTACTGCATATAGATATTTTGTTCAAAGCTAAGTAAGACAATCAATAACACTTTCGTGTTTATTAGTTATCCAAAATCTAAATTTCATGTTATCAATCTAAATACATTAAGCTTAATTCAGATGAGTAATATAAGATTACTCTCTGACAATTCTATCCATCTAATAGTTCACCAACCTTAGAAAAATCTTAAATCTAACAAGTGAATTACTCATATATGATACTGAAAACATAAATTATACTCTGAATAAATTGTATTAAAAATCAATAAAAAACATGAATTTATGCGTTCTGACCTCTATCTCCAAAAGTTATCTCAATATAAATAATGAATTACTAAATGATCTCTGTCTTAAAATGATTTAGCTGCAAATAATGAATTTTTTGAGAAAATTTTCATTCTTGAAACTTACTAAAAACTCATTGACGAAAGTGATGTCTATGATCGGTATCCACCAAGTGGTAGGTGTCCATCGACACCATAGATCGATTCAGGATCCGATAGCTGTTAAGAATTTGATTTGAAGAATTTGTAGGATTAGAAAGTCTTTAAAGCTTTTTTTTACTAATAAGATTTTTTTTTTAAATTAATCATTTTAAAGTCTCTAAAGTTATTATAAATTTCTTTTTTTTGTTGTTTTTTCTAAAGCCAACAATACGCGACTTTTGCAATTTCTTTTTATTTTTTCACTATTTTCTTTTTCCCTTTGTAACTAAATCATTTATCTAATTTTTTTTTTGTCATCAACTTATACAGACTCATATTGACTCTGCGAACCAACTCGGTAGATCTTGATCCATGTGAACGACAAAAGACGGTTGCTTCCTAACACTGCGTGCTAGGCTATCCGCCTTTGTGTTTTGCGTCTTTGGTACATAGATAATCTCTGATCGAAGGAAACTTTATTTCAGGACTTTAATATCTTCCAAATAATTTGCAAAAGCTGGTCATTCCTCTGGTTCCGAAACCATATTTACCAATTGAGAACAATCTGTTGCAAACGTAACCTGAAATTGCCGTATGTTTCTCATACATTTCATTGCCCATAGTAGCGCTTCCATCTCCGCATGTAGAGGAGAGAGGCTAGCCCGAACATTCCTCGCCCCCATCAGCCCATTAAAACCTTCTAAAGTACTGAATCAACCTTGTCATGAAAATATATCGTTCTCCTTCCAGGAACCATCTGTAAAACACCATCTTCCTGGAATTGACGGTAAAATCGTAATCTCAACTTGTGGTACTCTCCTCTGTTCATTCAATACTTGTGCCTCTGCCCAAAGTATTGATTATGTTTCTGCCAAATTGAGTGTGTCTCTAGGGTCTATATCCAGATTACTAAAAACTTTATTATTCCTTCATTTCCAGATGTACCATAATATCTATGCAAATTGATGATCCTCCATCTGCAGAAAAACTCTCCAGAATAGATGATCCATATTTGTAAAGAGAGAGCTTGTTGGGGAAAATAGCTGGATTCGATGGTATCTTTGAGAGTGTCCAACCTGAAGTGCTGGAGGACATTCAAAAAACACATGGTTTATTGATTCCTCATCAGCTCCGCATCTTGCACAACATATATCCCCATGTATCCCACGCGCTTGCAGATTCTTCTTGACTGCTATATACCCTGTCACCAATTGCCATAGAAAATGTTTCATCTTTGGTGGACACCGTATTTTCTAACAAAACTCCTTCAAAACATCAACCGTAGGTCCAAATATTAATGGTGGTTTTGCCTTGTCTGGATAAACCCGTTCTACCTGATATCCTGATTTGACCGTCTATTTCCCATTATTTGTGAAATGCCATTCATTTCTATCTACCATCTGGGTTCTGCTCAGTGGTATACTTTCTATAATTATCACATCCTAAGGGTCCACCAAAGTCCGGAGTGCCTGCGAATTCCAAGTTCGCGAAGTAGAATCAATGAGTGAATCCACTGTGAGGTCTGGATAATAATTATGTTGATTTTTGTTAGCTGGTCTCGGGCGAGTGGTTGGGAACCATGGATCATTCCATACATATATAGATGATCCTGATCCAACCCGTTTGATTAGTCATTTGCTTACTAGAGATCTAGCAGATACGATACTCCGCCAGCCATATTACGGAGAGTACGAACGAATCGGTTATAGGGGTGAGGCATTCCTGTAATACCGACCTTTAAAAACTCGAGAAAATAGAGTATTTGGCTTTTCTATGAGACGCCATAACTGTTTACCAAGCATCCTTGTATTAAAATCAGTTATGTCTTTGAATCCCAGCCCTCCTTCATCCTTATTTATGCATACTTTATCCCATGATTTCCAGTTCATACCTCTTGTACTTCCCCCTGGACTCCACCAGAATTGAGCTACATCACTCTTCAGTTTCTTATTTGTTGTCTTAGGTAATCGATAGCAAGACATCACATGATTTGGTAATGCCGTAACTACTGATTTAATGATCACTTCTTTTCCTCGTTTTGTGAAAAACCTAAACATCCAACCATTGACCCTGTTGTTTAGCCGATCTTGCACAAAGCTAAAAACTTCTATCTAGGAACCCCCCAAGATTTTCTGGTAAACCTAGATAAGATCCCATTCCTCCCATTTGTAACAATTTTATTAAAATTTAAGATTGACAAATTAATCATTAAATTTTTTTTCTTGTTCATTTGAGATCCATATTGTATTACTTTTACAATCATATATATTTAAACTTTTAATAGTATCATAATTTTACCTTTTAAATAAAATATTTTAAATATTATTCCAAACTTCTATAAATTTAACTACCAATTTTATTTTAATAAAACTTAAACTAATAGCCAAAGTCTTAACAGCCAAATTCTCTACGGCCATAGTTCTAAAACCAAAGCCTTAAACGAAAATCCTTACCGATCAGACCCTCGAATGTTTTCAGCTCCAATTTTTTTTATGTTTTAAATTGCTTTTGAATCTTTAGTTTTGTCTAACATGTATTTGAAGGTACGATAACTCATAAAAGATTCAAAACATATATTAAAAACCTTAAAACATGGTTTATAACATGGTCAAAAATTTATAAAAATCATGATATATCAATATCCGACTCTATTTTATTAGGAAAAAAAAAACAATTTTATTATTTTGAAAGAGGTAAAATATCTGAGTGTGTAATATGCCAAGGTTTGTCGTCAACTAGTATATATATAATCGCGTGTGTATTTTTAAGACCTCATCACTCTTTCCTTCTCCTTATCTCCGCCTCTTAGGGTTTCTATCGTCAACCATGGCCGACGAATCTCAATACTCCAACAAGCGCAAATACGAAGAGCAAACCGCTCCTCCTCTTCCTCCTCCGTCGACTCGACGACCCACCGGCTTCTCCTCCGGTCCGATCCCATCCGCTTCTCCCGATCCCTCCGCCGTCCCCCCGCCGTCTTCCTACAACAGCGTCCCTCCTCCTATGGATGAGATCCAGATCGCCAAACAGAAGGCGCAAGAGATCGCCGCTCGTCTCCTCAACAGCGCCGACGCGAAGCGTCCCCGTGTCGATAACGCCTCTTCTTACGATTACGGCGGCGACAAAGGGTTTAGCTCTTCGTACTCTTCTGGTACGTTGAAACAATCTTCCTCTCATCCCTATCTCTCTCTAATTGGATTGATTTTGTGATCTGATCTTTGGTTTTCAGAGGGGAGGCAGATGTCGAACACGTCTTCGATACCTGTTTCGTACGGTAGCTTCACGGCGACTACGAAGAAGATTGATATCCCGAATATGAGAGTTGGAGTTATTATTGGTAAAGGTGGAGAGACGATTAAGTCTCTTCAGCTTCAGTCTGGAGCCAAGATTCAGGTTACCAGAGATATGGATGCTGACCCTAATGCTCCTACCAGGACTGTTGACCTTACTGGCACCCCGGATCAGATCTCTAGGGCTGAGGAGCTGATCAATGAAGTCCTTCAAGATGTATGACTACTACTACTTGTTTATCATTGTGATCGAAAAGTGATTACTAATGGTTAAATTTTGGTTTTTCAGGCTGAGACAGGTGGCGGAGCTGGTTCAGGTGGAGGCAGCTCTCGTAGGATGGGTGGACAGCCGGGAGCTGATCAGTTTGTTATGAAGATTCCTAATAACAAGGTAGATAGTGCTCTGGAGATTGAGATATTTATTGTCAGGTGTGTCTTGTTATGTAACCCCACGAACTACTCTAGGTTGGTTTGGTGATTGGTAAAGGAGGTGAGACAATCAAGTCTATGCAAGCTAATACTGGAGCTCGTATTCAGGTTTGTGAAACTACCACAGATAAGCAAGCTTATGTGTTGTATTCTGGAGGTGAAGTGTTAGTTAAATCTGTTTGTAATTGTTTTGCAGGTTATTCCTTTGCATTTGCCCCCTGGAGACCCTACTCCAGAAAGAACTTTGCAGATTGATGGGACCACCGATCAGATTGAACATGCTAAACAATTAGTTAATGAAATCCTCAGTGGCGAGGTATGTTTGATTGTTTTGTTTGCTATGGACTGTGTCTGGCTTCTGCAGTGTCTATTTTTCTACATATTGTGTTGTGCTTGCATAATTTATTTGTCATCAGTTTTAGGATTATCTAGCATATTCCTTAATCCGTAAATGTTAAGCATGGGATATTAATCTAGGTGATGGGTGATATAGTTTAGACTAGTGTTACGTAGTAAATGTATCAACAGCTAAAGTACTCGTTGTTCTCATATTCTTCTTATGCCTCCATTTCATGATAACTGCATCTACTATAAAGTCCGTAGTTCTTCTCTTCCGCTTATTTGCAGGGGAACGTTCACAATCTTGTGATTTTCTTGACTTGCAAAATGATAATTCATCTTGTTACTGGAGTTGTAAGCGATTATATGTTGCTTCTTCCCCTGTTCATTGTTTTCCAGTACCTTCCTTCACTAATTTCTTACCACTGTTACTATCTTTCTTTTGACAATTTTTTATCGCCCTTTTCTTGCATACACTTTTCAATTTAAATTTTAAGAATCCAAATGTACAATATGCGTAGCATCGTCCTTTCTAAATTCCATTGTTTCTAAGAGATTTATACTCTCTGCATTCTCTTTTCAAATGATATTTTCGTAACGGAGAATTCTGTTGTCTATGTTATGGAGTATATGCAGACACACTGTGAGGTTGCTGGACAGTTTCAGTCTGACCTGCTGTGATAGTATTTATAAAATAGTTATCTATCTGATAATTTTTTGGATTTTGGGTTTGTATAATATATGTTATATTCTTTTTGTTACACTGCGCCAACTCCCTTTTATCAACTATCAGTTCCGTTCAGCGGTAACTTCTTGTTACAGTCATCAGGTTATCACCAAAGGTGGGCGACTAACCTTTGAAGACCTATTAGCCATTTTCTTTTGTCAAATATTTTACTAACCTAGAATTGTTTGTATTCTGCTTGCCTCTACTCTTCCTGGATTTGTTTTTAGTAGAACCATCTAGCTATAATGTACTACAGAGAGATCATACCCATCCCATAGACTCTGCTAATATGTTCCCATGAGTATTTTATTGTTGAAACAAAACTCTTTAGTCTGTGTTAGATTATCTTGCTATGCAAATTTTGCCTTATGTTGCGTTTATCTGCAAAAGCTTGTATAGTATTTGTGGTTTCTCTTGCACCTATTTTACCTCGGATAGGGAAAGGGATGGGCTTCTGCAGGAGTAAACCCAATAAATTCACCAATCAGTACGGTATGTAGGCATCACCATACCCTTCTAGAGTATGATATGATCTTGGTTGATCCTGTATGTACAGATATTGGTATATGACAACTGTGTAGTCCTCTCTTTATCTTGTATTTTTATCCGTTTATCTGTCTCTGCATTTGTGTTTATGTGTTTTTATGCTGTATTGTTGCCTCTCTTTTTTTTCTTCCCTAAAGTTATATATGATTATTCCATTTTATTATTTTATGCAGAACCGTATGAGAAACTCATCAATGGGTGGAGGCTATCAACAACAGGGTTATCAAGCCCGCCCACCATCAAGCTGGGCACCACCTAGTGGTCCGCCAGCACAACAAGCTGGTTATGGTTACATGCAACAGGGAGCATATCCGGGTCCACCTCAGTATGGTCAGTCACCTTACGGAAGTTACCCTCAACAAACTTCAGCTGGCTACCCTCAACAAGGTGATTATGATTATTACGGTCAGCAACAGTCACAGGCACCAAACAGTGGTGGAAGCTCAGCTCCACCAACAGATCCGTACAGTTACTACCAGAATGCTTCTGGTTATGGCCAAGCTGGTCAGGGATACCAGCAAGATGGGTATGGAGGTTATAATGCTTCGCAGCAATCAGGATATGGCCAAGCTGGGTATGACCAGCAACAGGGTGGTTACGGCAGCACCGCTAACCCGGGTCAAGAGGAAGATACATCTCAAGCCGCTCCGGCATCGTCGGCTCCAACTGGTGAAGAGCCTACTCAAGGTAGCACTGGTCAAGCAGGGTATGGAGCTGCTCCGACTTCTCAAGCTGGTTACAGCAGCCAGCCACCAACGGCGTACAGTTCTGGATATGGAGCACCACCACAGGCTGGGAAACCACCGGCTTATGCTCAGAACCAGCAGTCTCCTGGTGCTCCTGGAAGCTATGGGTATGCACAACCAGCTGCATCGGGTTATGGACAGCCTCCGGCATATGGGTATGGTCAAGCACCTCAGGGATATGGGTCTTATGGAGGATACGCACAACCTCCTACTGCTGGCGGTTACTCTTCTGATGGATCTGCTGGAACTACTGCTCCTGGTGGTGGTGGTGGTACGCCGGCTTCGCAGACTGCTCCACCTGCTGGACCGCCTAAGGCATCCCCAAAGAGTTGATGATGTTTATGGATAGATTCCACCTGTTATACAATACATGCTTCCCTCCTCTCTTTTTTTTTTTTGGTTTTTCAGAGGATTTCTTAATGTTTGTGCTTGACGTTTTTAGTTTAAACTTTCCTTTTATGTTTGAGATAATGGTTTATGTTACTTTGGGTCCGCTGTCTACTTATAGATTACACAAACTATTCCTTGTATCCAAAAATACACTGAGCGAGTTTGTGTGGTTTTATCAAATTCACTAGGCAAGACGAGACCAAATATGTTCTCTTGCAGTAGTATCTGCTTCACAAAACGTACATACAGGTTCAACCGTAAAACTAGGTGATTTTCCGTTTTATAAATACTTATAAAAACTATGATAATGAAATATTTGATTTATCTTTAGTTATACTTTTCATTCTTTTAGAGTTGTAAATATACAGTTGTAAAATATATCAGTGACAAAAAAAAAAAAGAGTTGTAAATATATAATAATTTACATATGTTTTAGGGAAAAATAGAAAACAAAAGAAAATGTGTATGTGGAATTAGAGCTGCATTAGCAAATATAACCTGGAAATTCTAAAAAGTTAAGCACATATATGAATATTTATAAAATAACTATATTATAGTATTAATTAATATTTCATTTTTATAGTTTTATAATAAATATATAAATTAAGTTAAAAATAGGTCAAATCTCCAAAATAACACCTTTCTAAGTTTATATCACAAAAATAGCACTCAAAAACTAAAATGGCCAAAATAGCACCTTTCTAAGTTTATCCTTTGAAAATTTTAATTTTTTTTATTTTTCAAAATTTGAAATCTTATTCCCAAAACCTCATTTCTCAACTCTAAACCCTAAACCCTAAACTCTAAACCCTAAACCCTAAATCCTAAACCCCACCCTTTAACTCTAAACCCTAAGTTTGTGACTTTTGATAAAACATTAAGTGTTATTTTTGTGACTTTTGACCTTGAGTGCTAGTTTGGGAACATAAACTTGATTTAGTGCTATTTTTGTCTTTTTCTCTTAAAAATATGTTAAATCATAAATATTATTATATTTGTTATACATATAATCCTAGGTATAAAATTTCAGTTCGATTTTTTTGTTTATTAATAAACATATTGAGTTGTAACAATTTCTATGAAACTACAATTGTTCTTCTGATTTATAGTTAGGCTAAAGTATGATTACTTTTGTTCATTTCATTTCATTATTCTTTTTTTTTTTTTTGAAAATGGTCATTTCATTATTTCTTTCTACATTTGTAAATATACGTTTATAAAATTATGTAATTTTGAAATCTATTTGCAATTTTGTTTGATTTGATTGAGAATTTGGAATAATGGATCTGATGTATCGGAAGTTACTGGTCGAAGCTGTTGACCAGAGATTAACTCTCTTTTGTTGTGTTGTCACATGTGTTGACTTCGTATGCATAGATGAATCTGGTCAATACGTAGTATGTATTAGGTTTTGTTGAGCTTGGAACTACCCAATCTAATGCTTTGAATTCGAAGCTTCTGTGTATTAAACTGATTTTACTAGTTGATTTGTGGTTTGCAGAGAACAAGTTGTATCAGTTATATTTGCTGCGAGATAAAGGTGCAATGGCGAGGATAAAACCTCAAGTCTCTTGTCTGAATCCTGGAAAACTGAGAAAGCTTATTTCTTGTACAATTGTAGGTGACAAATTACCATGTCATTGCCAAGTTAGCTACTAATCAGAGTGGATTACAACGTTGTAAGGTCTCCATCTTCTTTAATCAATTTGCAGCAAAAGAAACACAAAGACAAACGAAATGACTTAAAGCAAATCATGGTTTTGGGTTTGTTGCAGATATCTCTAGTTGATGCCATGGGAACAAGATTTACAAAGTATGGGAAAATTGTGGGTCTTGATCCAGACAATGATCTTGCTGTTCTGAAGGTAATCTTACGGCAATATGATGTTCAACATATTTTCAGACCATCTGTGTCATATACTTGTATGTATTGAACATTAACTAGTGTTATACGTTCAGATTGAAACCGAGGGACGTGAGTTGAAGCCTGTTGCTCTTGGTACCTCCACTAATCTATGCGTAGGTCAGAGTTGCTTAGCTTGCTTGATGAGCTTGAAGCTCTGGAGAATCATCTCAAGACTCATGACGGTCACTACAAAAGTTGGTCTGTCCCCGAGGGCTTACGTCATGTTCATGGCTACATGAACGCTTTGTTCTCTCTTAACTCCTTTGAGAGAACGAAGACCGAGGAGAGGTATGTGATCGCAGGATGGGCTCACAAGGTTAGCCCCTAAAACTACTATTAGTTCCATCTGTTGTGTGTGATGATGATGTGGTTCAATGTCTATCTTCTCTATCAGTAGAATAATGTTGTTCCTTCTGTTATGGCTGTTATTGTATCTGCACCAAGTGAAAAACTGTTTGTATGGTCAGAGTGATCACCTTGAATGCTTTTGAGAAGTTTTCCTCCGAAATATAAATCTTCTCCAAAGTTTTTTTAGAACCTCTAAATAAGAAACTTCCATTAGAGTACAAAAATGTTGGTGTCTCTTAACTAAGTCTCTTAAATAACTTTTTTTTTTTTTCTTTTTTTTTTGTGACAGTCTCTTAAATAACATTTATTACTTAAAATCATTAAGAGAACCAAAGTGGATCTTTGGGTTAATGATGCTTAGGCCTCACTTTTAAAGCCTTAATTGCTTAGGCCATCTTTAAATAAAGAAAGAAAAGTATTCATCTCGCTCTTCGTCAAGCACATTCCAATCTCCACACCACCACCTGACCATCCCTCCTTCCCAACATAGAGAATGATCCAAAATCTGTCCCATTTATCCCTAACCGGGTTGACCCAGCCACCGATCCGAACTGTTCACCCGGTTTAATTTTCTTCGTTCCCTCCACATAGTCCTCAAAGAGTGACTCTATCCCTTGCGAAGCTAAACCTTTGACTGAATCACTTAGAATCTCGACTGCTTTAACAAAGCCATCATCTTTCAAAAACGCTCTCGCTTCATATTGGAACCAACCTATAGGAAATACACATGACCCAAAGTATGTAGCAGGAAGTGGCGGGTCTAACCGAGCCCTAAAGTCTGCTGAATACCTAAAACGTACTGTTTCTGTTCGGGTAGCCTCCACGCGCTTTCACCGCACAAGTCCACACGTAAGCATACGCGAGGACAAAGGACCTTCTCTCTGGGGCTCGTCTGGAGTTGCCATCGGTTCCTAACCGGATAGATCCGTTGCGGGTTCTCCGTAACGGCGGCGCGTGCGAGGAGGCGATTAGTTGGATTTGTCAACCACGGTTGCTCTGCTCGGTGGCGGCGCGTGCTGGGTCTGCGAGTTTCAGGGGCTTGATCTAAGGCTGCTTCCTGACCGCTTTGACTTAAAGTGGTGTTTGTTGTCTCAGTCTTTTTGGTGCAGGTGCGGTGGTTTGTGGCGGCTTTGGCGGCTCCTTTCCGGATAAAGCTCGACCTGGTCTCGGCAAGTGTTCTTGGTCTGGTGTGAAGGTGTCGGTCCGTGAAGGTTACAAGTCTTGATGTCGTCGTAAGCTGTTCTTGAAAAATCCGATCTTAAAGAGCTGATCATCGGGCAAAGCCGAATTTTACCGGGTTCAGCTCTCGCTATCACTGCGGATTTCATTTTGTGGCAAGCGAATGTTCAGATTTTCATGTATACTTTTGCTTATGATGCACAACTTAGGGTCAGTTCTTGCTAAGTTAGGTTGGAGTTTGTGTTTAGATTTGTTTTCTGTTCTTCTGTTTCTTGTTTGTCTCAGTAATCTTCTGTAAAAAATTGAAAACCGGTAATAAATCTTAACATTTTTACCAAAAAAAAAAAAACTTATACAATACAAAACCTAAAAAAACAGTTATAAAAATATTATATGTTTAAGCTGACATATCTAAAATTTTAAAATTTTCCAGATATATTTTAAATTATTCGATATTTTATCAAAACAAAACGAATTAAAAAAAACTTGAATATCTAAGAAATTGTCCAAAGTAAACAAAAATATCTTTAAAATTAAAAATA
Organism: Brassica oleracea var. oleracea; assembly: GCF_000695525.1. Lineage (NCBI taxonomy): Eukaryota > Viridiplantae > Streptophyta > Magnoliopsida > Brassicales > Brassicaceae > Brassica > Brassica oleracea. The sequence goes on along the minus strand of NC_027751.1, from coordinate 43,380,063 downwards.
TATTAGAATCAAATTAGACTCGAAATTTTTTGGGTATTAACCGGTTTCTAACGTTTTTATCCGAACTGAGTAATTGAATCGAATTTTATAAATAACCCAAAATATAAGTATATTTTTAGGAAAAAAAATCCTAAATCGACCCAAAACCAAAATGGTCAGACCTATATCAAGGTCTACTGTACACATAGGGATCTGATTATAGTGGAATGGGAAATCACACTTTTGTCACACCTAAGCATGTGAAAGCGACTTCAGGGAGACACTTGTCACTATATAATTGGTAGGCTACGTCATCAACTCTCTTGAATCGCATCAAAACGTACGACGCCTTCCACGCATCAGAGCGGCGTTTCCGAGAACCGCGTCTGCGCTCTCTGCTTTCTTAGGGTCTTTTTGTATATGTTTCGCGTCTCTGTTCATCTTCCGTATACGTAAGACAATGACGGTTAGGTCCACCGGGAGAAACCTCTCCTTCGAGATTCTCAGCTCCTTGGAGGACGATTCACTTCCTCCGATCCCCCGATCCAGCTCAGATCCGATCAGCGGAAACGACTCCGCTGAATCATCGCCTAAGCGAAGGAGACACAGGAAGAAGAAGAAGAAGCACAACAAAGTCGAGACTATCCCTGAGAATGGCGATCCTCAATTTACGACCATGGAGGATTCGAATTGGGCTTCCTGCGACGAAGGTGAAAGATCAATTTTCGAAAACAGATTGAATTACTTCGGCGGTGGCGGCGGTGGAAGTACAGTCGTGACGCAGACTGTACAGCATAACGGGTTCAGTTTCGGGAAGCTGAGGCAGAGGAACGTTAACGGGAGTAGTATCGACTCGACTAACGATGAGAGATTCTCTGAGACCTTGGCTTCTGATAAGAAGTCATACGTGGAAGAGGTAAGCTCCTCTGAGAATTTACCGTTTGAGGAAGTGCAGAATCAGTTTCCGAGAAGTGAGACTAATGGGAATGTGGTGGTGACGAGGCTTGACACTGAATCTTCTCTGGACTGGAAACAGCTTATGGCTGATGATCCTGATTGTAAGTTTCAGTCTTTTATCGTTTTTATTGGTTTACATCTATTGTTTCCTTACAATGATGATTGCCATCAGTTCTTAGTGCTGAGACGAGGTCACCTATGAAGTACTTTACGGGGGAGATTTATGGTGGGGTCTCGTTACGGAGCACAGTTGCTTCTGGGAATGATGTTGAACGGGAGAGGATATATGATATGATCTTCCGCTTGCCTTGGCGATGCGAAGTGGTGAAAACAAACACTGGCTCTCTTCTTTATCTCAGAGTGTGAACGTTCTTGGTTTAGCTACCTGTGTTATTCACATATTTAAGAATTTTAATGCAGCTTCTACACACTGGCTTTTTTGTCTGCGTCAACTCATTTCTGTCATTGTTGACTGTCATGCCAATAAGAGTCCTGCTGACATTCTGGGATGCTTTTAAGAACAGGTGAGTCACTTTCTACATTCCTTGATATATATAATTTTGTGAGGAAGTAACTTAGTAGCATTCGTGGCAGGCAGCTCAGGAGGCCTTCCTCATCGGAGCTGTCTGATCTTGCTTGTTTTCTTGTTTTGGCTTCTGGTACCATTCTTCTTGGCAGAACAGGTGCAGTATAATCTTCTTGATTTGCATAAACTTGTTATATATTTTAAGTTTAATCTATAAAAAACAGGTGTAGTGATACCATGGTTTGCATACTTTGTCACTTATCATTATCAGAATGGACTTTTCTGTTCAGCTCATCAAAGTGATGTGGAAAGGGATTCTCAAACAGTTCTCTAATTTGTTTTATTTTGACAGATATCAGCTTAATTTACCATATGATTCGTGGTCAAAGTACCATAAAACTATATGTGGTTTATAATATCTTAGAGGTAACGTAAACCCCCTTCATATCCATTCAGCTTCTGTCCGGCTTGTTCCTTCAGTCCTTCTCTATCCAATTGGTACTAATACAGATATTGTGTTTCAGATATTTGATAGACTCTGTCAAAGCTTTTGTGGAGATGTATTTGGGGCTCTGTTCAGTTCCGCAGCGGGACTGGCTGTTTCCCCTCCTGAGAAACTGAGATTTTGTACTTGGAGATTCGTTTCGGACCTGGCATTAACTATGGTTGCGTCGAATATCCTTATTACTTGATTGCTAGTTTGATTTCTGTTGACTAATTTTCACATCGTTATTCTCTTGTCTCCTTGACTGTCTCTTCACTTCTCCATTCATTCATTCTATTAGCTCAGGCAATTACGTTGTCAACTTGTATTGTTGCTCACAACAATGCCTTGTTGGCCCTTCTGGTGTCAAATAACTTTGCTGAGATCAAGAGCAGTGTCTTCAAGCGTTTCAGCAAAGACAACATTCATGGTCTAGTATATGCAGGTAAGCTTTTGCTCCATTCCCTTTCGTGGAATTTTGTATCTAACAATTATGTGCCCAATACAGCTTTGAACATCCCTTTGGGACTCTCATTCAAGCTATTAACTGGTATGATCTGGTTGTTTTACTATTTCTCTACCAGATGCAATAGAGAGATTCCACATATCAGCCTTCCTGGTGTCTGTTTTGGCTCAAAACATTCTCGAAGCTGAAGGTCCATGGCTTGGAAACTTTATCTACGTAAGTACTGATAAATTACACACGAGTCTCTATACAGGTTGCTCTTAATTAATTTTACATGGACTCTGCAGAATGCTACTATGGTCTTCTTCTGTGAGATGATGATAGACATCATCAAGCATTCATTTCTTGCCAAGTTCAATGGCATCAGACCTATAGCGTACTCTGAGTTTCTTCAAGCTCTCTGCGAGCAGGTACTGATGATATAACCTTCTTTATCTATCTTGCTGTTACATTGGCCCTATAAATTCTATTGCTGTATTGAGTGTTGCGTTAGAAACACCTATTTATCTTTTTATGGTAATCCTCTTTGTCAGACTTTGAACATCCGCCCAGAAGATAGAAAGACAAATCTCACATTCGTACCCATTGCACCCGCTTGTGTGGTATATTCTTCTTCCCTTTTGGCCAAGAAACTTATGAAGCATTTGCTTGTGATTAGTCAAAAAAATAAGTGTGTTTTTTTCTGAGGCTTCAGGTGATCAGAGTACTGACTCCAGTATATGCAGCACACTTGCCTTGTAGTCCACTCCCATGGAGAGTGATGTGGATGGTCTTTTTATTTGTCATAACATGTATAATGCTCACAAGTCTCAAAGTTCTCATCGGCATGGGACTTAGGAAACATGCAACTTGGTATATTAACAGATGCAGAAGGCGAAACTCCTCCCATCTACACAACGACTAGCCCGACTCTTAAAAACTACTGAGAATTGAAGAAAGGTTTCCATGTGGTAAAAAAAAAAAAAAAAAAAGGTTGAGTGAAGCTCGAGGGGCCGAGAGCGAGCTGATTCGATCTTGACTCGTTCCCGGAGTTTCTCTAAGTTCTCCCAAGTCAACTCAACAGTGGTACGGACAACATCGGGGCTTAACTCGCTGGGAGTTGGCTTCAGGGTTTTAAACTTGTCCCCAGATGACACAAATTCAACCATTTTCGACTCGAGTCCGGATGGAACATTGATCGCTGACGTACGATCAAAATTTGGAGATAGATTCTCAGGAAGAAGAGGAAACTACACGGCGTTGTTACTATGTTGTTGCAGTCTGCAAATATGATCCCAAGATTTAATAAACATCTCTGACGTTGCACCGTCGTTCACAGAGTGGTGCGATGCGATGCCCATGCAGAACCCTTGCTTCGGGAACAACGTGACTTGCACGGAAAGCAAGGTTGCCGAGTCATCGAAGATTTTCAACTCGGGTACCAATGGACGATGGTCCGTAGCCAGACGTAGTCCATCGCCGGATAAAAAGGAGAAGTCTGCGTCCGTCTCCGCGACCGTGAGAGAAACTGTGTCGTGCTTGGAGACGGTGACGCACGGCTTTGTGTCCTGTGGGCTCCACGTGAGGCGGCCGGTGAGGGGAAGGTAGTAGCGGAGGACTTGGGAGAGAGAGAGAGCTTGAGCTTTGGAAGGATGTGAGAGTGGAATGTCTCGGATGATACTAGGCCTGTTCGTTTACTAAACGCCCTGCGTCAACACTAGCGGCTGAAATTTGTTTGTAATTTTCTTCTGCACTGACGCTGGTGAAGGAAAAAAGAGAATGCGAGTTAGAATGATCGATGGAATCCGGTGATATTTGTGCCGCTGAAATAACTAGCGTCACTGTTTATCTTTTCTTTTTCTTCCATGCGAATGAAAAACATGGATGCTCTTCCATTCTTTCTTTTCTCTCTTTGTTAGACCATCTCCATTGGTTAGAGACCCTAAAGGATTCTTAAAATTAAATTAGTGGTTAATTTTATGATTTGAAAACTTTAGAACCCATGTTTGTCTATTTAATTTTTTCATCCTCCATTGGAAGAACCTCATTGAGGTTCTTAAAACTTAATTTTTTTTTAAGTGAAATGATTTGAAAGAAAATGAAACATATTATTTTTATTAATAATGACATAAAAGCATATTAAAAATACAAATACATATCGTAAACGAGAAAAGCCGATTAGTTAAAATCTTCATTTGTTTCAAATTTTTGTATATATTCTCAACCAAATCCGTTTTCAATTGTTGATGTATTGTATTATCACGAACACAATTCTGAATGCTCATGTGCGAAAACCGATACATCAAACTTATCATGTAGAATGATACATGATAAAAAACATGAGCCTTTTATTTTGTGGATGTCTAGTTGGAAACTAAGGTAAAGAATCTGTATGATTCGGATTCAAAAGCTCAAATAAAAAACACACAATAAACCTTTTTTTATACGACAGGAATTCACATTTGTGGAGGAGAACAATCAAAGAGAAAATAGTAATAAGAAGAAGCATGTACACACGACCATTACCGTAAGAACCTTATGATTGGTTCAATGTTCTTCCGATAAAGGCAAAACTCAAAAACACTCAGAAAAAAATGGATAGAATTGAATAAAACGAGAAAGAAAATAAAGAAGCCACCAAGGTTGTCTTTTGTATTTCTTCTCAGGGTTGTGCAAGTCTCTTGACAATTGAAGCCATGTAGTTTCCTTGATGTTCAGCAAGAGCCAACTCTGTCTCCCTAGCTTCTCTTGAGCCATCACCAGCGAACACACGAGCCTCCATGGATCGAGTCCATTTTGAACATTCCTGCTCCAAACGTGTAGACTATGGGGACGATTAGCATCCCGTGATGCACCAGCTGTGTGATTGCTGTCCATCTGCAAAACAAACACATCATATGTTTCAGAGATTGACACTACAAAATAGCAAAATATAGGACCATCTAATTGTACACTTGTTAAGATCTACAAAAGCCATGTGATGTAATACCTCACATTGTTATGCTTCTCTGTATTGCTTTGTTAGATCATCAGTACTAGACAATATTACAAAAATATTGTGTAAAGGAATCAAACTATCACAGAAGCCTATTGACAAAAAAAAGAAGGGTATAGATTCCATAGAAGTTAGGAGTAAATCACCTGAGAAAGAACATTAAAGAATCTATCGCAGATATGCAATTTACAGGAAGCAACACTCTCATGTCTAGAAATTTAGCAACTGTGGTGCTGAGAAAGTTAGAATCAATTCTTATAAAGTTCATTTTTACAGGATCAAATCTAATAAAATTTTTCATTTTTACAGTCTTATCCTACCAACATAGAGATCAGTGTACTCAATGGTGATCAGATCCAACTGAGTTCTAAAACTAAAACCTTTATTAAGATTCCACCATAGACTATAAACTCAATTGTCCTGAACACAACAAACTTTTCAGGTAAAACATAAAGTTCATGTCTTTATGTACTTTCGCATTAATTTCAGACAATGCCTCAATCAAAAATCAAAAGACAAAACTTTGATGACAAGAACTAAACACTTGTACTCCAAAGTCAACTACTTTACTTTCAGATAGAAATAACAGAGTTAGCTTACGCAATGGTCTCTTGTCCACCTCCCTGAGTCCTTGTACTCACGAAGAACCCAGCAGGCTTCCCGGCGAGCGTCTGCTCCTTCCACAGCTGCCCCGTCGAGTCAAAGAAAGAGATTCGAGAGAGGAGGCGGATTAATGAGATTCGAGAGAGGAGGCGGATTGATGAGATTCGAGAGAGGAATCGGATTGATTGTTGCTATTTTCTTCAAGCCTTCTTTTCTTCTGATGGGATTCGAGAACGGAGGAGGAAGGCAAAGGAGAGAGAGAGAGAGAGAGACATTATGGAGAGGTCAAATAGAAAACTGCCACGTTAGGGTCTCTTACCAATCCCAGAAAATCCCATTTAAGAGGCGGTTCTTCTTTTTTTTGGCTTTTTTCATTTTTTTTTTTTTCATTTTGTTTGAAACCTCCTTTAGGAACCAACCCACAATGGACTTGCTCTTAAGTTCTCTCATTTTCCCTTTAAACTCAGCCGCTAGTGTTGACGCAGCGCGTTTAATAAACGAACAGGCCTAATGAGTCGGTGAGTCTATAGGATGTTGTTTTATATAGCGTAACTTGAAGAAGTTCAGAGAGAGACTGAAGGAGTTGACTGAGTCATCAGACGATCTGGTAGCAGGGCTGACTTGTACCTTCTCGATCACGTTTAGCGCCATTGATAGCCGAGGAAGCAAATCGGAGTATCTCTTATTTTCTCTAATTTGCTGCATATATTATGTATCACCAACCGGTGAGATCCGACAATCCGTGTAGACGTGAATCATGTCATCCCCAATACTTTAATTCATTGTTTTAGTGGTGTTGATAAAATTAATACAAATTATTTAGAATTACTGCTTTTAGTTTATTTTCACAAAAATAGCTATTAAATAAGAAAATCACTAAAATAAATTTTATTAAAGGGTTAAAAGACATTTATATTAACTAACTAGGACCGGTCCGCCCTACGGGCGGGATGATAATTTGAAAATAATGTAAGCCAGATTTTGATCCGTGTTTTGCAAGAGCTGAATATTTTATGATGACAAATTCTATATCTTAATAAATATTTTATTAATTTTTAAGAATTTTTGTATTTAAAATATTTTTTCATTTAAATCAGTGTTTTTAAATTTGATCCGAACCCACGGTCAAACCGATTAATCCGGTGGTTCGATAATTCAATTTAGGTTTTAAAAAATATCCATATTTAAAAAATCATGAAAACCCGAAACTAAATCGATTGAACCGATAGATGGCCAATATGTAATATAATTTGATTTAAA
>NC_027751.1:43358107-43372025 GCF_000695525.1 Brassica oleracea var. oleracea | reverse complement strand
AAAATGTTTAGTTTATTATATCTATAATGAAAGTTAGACTACATTGACTACTTTGTTACTCCATTACGTATTTTCTTTTGCTTTTGAATGAATTGAGACTTTTAGTTTCTCGTATAGATTTTCTTTTAAACATATTGATTCAAAGCTAACCAATCCCGTTGTGCTAAACTTTAAACCAACCATTTAATCTATAATATATATTTTTTCATATAAACATATAGTATACATGCAAACTTTGTATTATACGTATATATTAAATAGCACAACAAATTTCTTTCTGCTTACTTTTTTTTTGTTAAAGTACTTTTTATTCCTTTTGTGTTTTTAATAACTCGTTAGATTTTGGTATGCCACATACCGTAGCGAATAGTGAGTTTCCTACAAACTAAAATAAAATGAATTGGTTTACAAAATATTTGGTATTAGTATAGATTATATTATTACATTTCATTATTTAGATGTGATAAAATCATAATGAAAACATTTATAAATTTATAGATCTTATGTTTTACTGCTATATAAAAATTTATAATGGTTATAAGATATATTATGTGTTATACTACTAATTCATTTTAAAAGTTAATATTATTCTCTTAGCAAAGATTACTATTTGTGTGTGTTAGTTGGAGATTTTTTTTTGGGACACTGAGACAATATTCACTGAGACGATATTTGTTCACCAATCTTTTGATATACAAAACCTATGAAAGATGACACGTAGTTCGTTTCATAAAATACTCGATTTAATATTTTCTTATAAAATATTATTAGTTTTATAAAATATTTGTTATAAAGTGGTTTTATTGTATGATAGATTTAATCCATTTACCAAAAAAGAATAAGAAAAGATAGATTTATTCATCAAATCGTTCTTCTTCCTTAATTTGTTTTTATTTTCTTCTTCGCTTTCTTTTCGACTCTTGCAATTTTCTTTTTTTCGATTTCTTCAGATCTTTTCTTAACTTCTTCAGATCTTTTTTTTTTGAAAAAAAATCAGATTTTTCTTTATGCTTTGACGTTTACTTTAATTTCTTTTAATATATTGTTTTTTTTTTCTTTCATTGATTATACATCCTTTGCTTTTAAATCCAATAGTTGCATTAACTTCTGGGATCTTTGACTTCTTTTCTTCCCAACACACTCATTTTTTCGTCTTCGCCTTTTTTCTATCCTTGACTTATTTTTTCCTTTTCATTTGCATGTTTCAGATCTGACTTCTTGGAGAAGAACGTGGAGAACCATTTACACATCACCACCGACGCTGTTTACATTTACCATATTTGCAACTGAACAGTGTCATTTGTTCTGGCCACCACCGTTGTCATTTCTTCCACCATCGCCATTATTGTCATATCTTCTTCTACCGACATAAGTATTCTATATTTACATTTATTATAATTTCTGTTTATTTTCGTCTGTAATATTTTAGTGATTTAAAATCGTTTTATATTTTTTACTTTATTATTTTGTCAAGATTAGAATTTGGCCCAATTTAACAAAGTAGTCCAATATGTATAAGTCTCGAATATACATTTGGAGTTAATTCTTAGTGGACTGGACTTAATAAACTAAAATAATGACAACAGAAAAAACGAAAACCCAGACGGAACACAAACAAAAATAAATGAAACGCATCGTTTTTGTGAAAAAGGACAGGTGTTGCTTCTAGGATGCACGACTTTCCACGTGGCATCACAGGAGGGTCACCAACATCTTTATATATATATAAATATAAATTTAGAGTTTAGAGTTAAAAAGTGAAGTTTTGAGAATATGGTTTTAAACTTACAAAAATAAAAAAATTAAAATTTTCATATTAAAAAGGAACTATTTTGGTAATTAACTATTTTGTGACAAAAAATTTTAAAAAACATTTAAGAGAATTATCCTAAAATCAATGTTTTCAAGACAAGTTATATGATAAAACTGTTACTCAGTGGCATTATAGTAGTTTTATAATTAAATCGCATAATATCAGGAAATAAATAATAAGATTAAGAAAACAATTTAAAATAATAACATCTAAATAAAAACCCATTTAAGTGTGCCATTTTTCTAAAAAATAGTTTTTCGTTGAAAAAGGCTTTTGAGACCAATTGATAGCGGGTGAAACAAATGTGACTTGTTTACTATATATTCTATCCATCTATCTTAAAATGACGTATAGTTTAGATTTTTCACACATATTGATAAATATATTAAATTTCAGTAATAAATACATAATTTTTTTGTGATTTTTTATAATTCCAAACTAATACGAATTTAATAAACGTAATTATTTTTTTTGAAATTTACAAATGATCAACTATTAGTAGATAAAATATACATTGAAAAATACAAAAATATACTTATTTGAAACAATTTTTTTATTTTCGAATTTGCACCTTTATAGAACAGAAGGAGTATATTGTACCAGGAATATTTTGAGATCCAACAACTCGAATCAATTCACGTGAATCATGATTCATGAGATCATTAAATGTACTAATATTTGATTAATATTTAGAAACCAGCTGTACAAATTTCTGTCGTCGTAATGGTATTAAAATATTTCCTCTAAAATATTGTAATTCTGTCCGGAACATCATGGCCCAATGGTAAGAACGGGCTCCTTCCTGCACTCAGGTTGCGAGTTCGAATCCTACCGGAGGGAACTACCTCATGATGTCTCTGGACACCCCACACGGATATGGGTCTATGCTTTAGAACCCATTTGCATATCCGGAGAAAGGATCTATCCGTAGACTGCACATCTCCTAGTCTGGACCGGTCCGGAATACCTCCAGATTAAAAAAAATATATATATATTGTAATTCTTTAATAACATTGAGTTTGATTCTCTATAATAGAATAAAACTCAATGTTATACAAAAACATTTTTGATGTTCTAATGGTATGGACATATTCTTCTATATATTTTTGTTATAGAGAAAAATATAAAAGAATATTATTTTTGAAGAAAATATAATATGTTTAGAGAAAAAAATAATATTCTTCTTCTATATTTTTATAGAATAAGTCAATTATAGAGACAATCATCAGAGTAAATCCACCTTCATAATAAAATTACTCTATTTAAAAAATAATAATAGAAAAATTATATATTTTGATCGAGAAAATCTAACAACTTACAAAAATAAATGAAGAAAGTAACGCGCGTTGGTGGGTGATTAGGCATAAAATAAAATAGAGTTCAGTCTTAATAAAAGTTCGAAAATATCTCATGTCGGTTCAAGTAAAGAAAAAAATTCCACTCTTGACATGTCTCCGTCATTTTATTCGTACATATATGTTTGTTAATATAGGCCAAAGCTTATTGAGGAAACATAAGTATGTGAAAGACTAAAAGGAGTGAAGTTGGAAGCAGATAATATCTTCACTCAACTTGTGAGAAACCTCCACCAGTCTCAGCCTTTGTCCTACCAAAGAGACAGTGTTTGCGATTAAGTACGAAGATAGGAATATATATATATATATATATATAAAGAGTAATGTGGTTGAGATTTAGGCTTACTTGTGATCTGAAGGATTCGGTCTTATCTCATATACAATCGTTGCAACAACATCCCTTTTCAACTGTTAAGACCAGAGGTACCAAACTTAAACAACTACCAATACCATATTAATAGTAGGCACTAGCCGCATTTTTTGAATCCACACTTACCTGGGTTGCTTCACCTTTAAAACCGATATAGCGTATTTGGGTTGTGTCACCTCCAAAACTCTCGGGGAAATGCAACGTGATGTTCCCAACACTCTGGAATTTCGAATACCTAATCACATTATTACACGGTTTCAGCTGTAATCAGACCCATTTTATTTTTTTAACCAGTTGAAACAAAAAGCATTCAAAGGATGATGTTCAACTTCTCAAGATTCATAACATAATTCTGCAGAGTCTATTAGGACACAGATGAAATGCGAAGTGAAATATACCTGGTCTGGTATTCTAATACTCCTTGCAAATTTTCAGCTAACTCCCATTCCTTGAAAGAACTCAAACATTAGCGCAGATGGTTTTGGTTAAGCAAAATACAAACAAAGGGGAATATACCTGAACTGCTTGCATGCTCTCAGCGTCTGAGAAGTCAATCCCTTCGCGATTGATGAACCTACAATTTTGAGACGAGAGAACAATCAACTTTTTATAGTTTTCCCAAAACGAAGGAACAGTATGCAGAATGAATGAAATGTTTTGTGGAGACATACACTCTCAACTTAGAAGGACTTGTACCATCAGGACCACCAACAATTGATATGCTCTTGATCTTGACGTCTGATGTAAATCTACAACATTCAACATGGACAAAATTTGAGCTACACAACCCAAAAGTACTTAAAACTACTAATTCTACCAAGTTTCTTTCAAGTGAACAATCTAAATCAAAACCAAGAATATTCGTACAAACTTGAAGCTTGTGTTAATTAAAATAAATAAATGCCAGAGCCAGACTGAAGGGGAACAATGACTTACGGTACAAAGACAAGCAATTCAGGGTCTCCTTCGTTGCTCTCCAAATGCTCCTGTAACCAAAGACAAACACACAATTTCACTCACATAAGCCCTATTAACCAAACAAGGGTAGATATAATAAGTATATAACTAAGGATCCTCCATCAGCGCCAAGCTTATAACATATATGTTGCCTAGTTAGTGCTTGGAGGTAGAAACACACAGTGATGTATAGTTATTACATATGGGATTGCTTTTTGGTTTTAACCTGGACATCTTTTTAAGGAAAATCATATGTTTTTTGAAGAAAAGATGCTAAAACGTAAGTAATACCCCAGAAGAGTGTAACCGCTGTTCCCATGCTTTGAAGACTGATTTAACACTTCCCGAGACAGACTCGTTCAGAGCAGACACCTGAAACCCAAGTTATAGAGCATACGATTACATGATATATCAATCAGATTGATTTTGGAAACCCTAAATCAGAGGAGAGAGAGAGATGAGAGAGAGACCTTGGGGAGATCGATGTGCTTGTAGAGTGACCAATCGGAGGAACACTCATGATCCTCGCAGCTGTGGTCATGCGTACACGACATTTGAGCAAATCGGCGAAGAAAATCAAATCAGAAAATTGGGGCCAAGAAGAAACTAGAACACCAGAGCCAGAGTGCGTTCGATGAAAAGAGGAACGAAACAACACACAATTGAACCGAAACTCGGCGTTTTGATATTTAGGTAGGGAAAGGTTCAGTAATTTTTGATGTGCCTTAATTTTTTAGAATAATACATCTAAAACATTAAAATGATTTTAAATGATAGAATAACATAGAAAGAAAAAATTCTAATAAATTTTTATTAAATAATATAAACATAAATAAGTCCGTAATTATAACTATACTGGATTTGATCTGCCCTGTATGCAAGATATTTTTTTTATTTCTTTTTAGATGTGCTTACAAATTATAAAGTTATTATGGATCCATTAATTTTAATATAACTTATCAATATTTTATAAACAGTTATCGTTTTTATAAATTTGGTATTTGACAAATGTTTATAAGTTATAAAATTGATATCATTAGAAGAGCATATCTTTGTAAAAAATGTGGAATGGTTGTAATTTTTTCACCCCTTGGACCAAGCGAGAGAAGCACCTGCTTCCAGCCGTAATTTTATATCTATTAGTTTTTATTTTCACAAACATTTCCTCTAGTCTAGTGTTAGAATGTACTTGTCAAATTTTCACCAGCACATGGGTTCGAGGCGCCTCTTACCACTTCAGATATTATTTTTCCTGCTTTTATCCTTCAAAAGTGGCCATATTTTCTCTCTTGTTTCCGGCCACTATATTCCTAGGAACGGCTCTGCACATATATACACATCAACCGGTTCATTGGACAGATGTTTCGGTGGGTGCTAAAGAAAGAAAAATAGTTTATTACAAGTTACAACTATTCAAGTCTTTAGATTTTTGGATTTCATATAGTTAAGATTTTTAAATGGAACCTTATTTCGCTGAATCGAGTAAATGAGTGTTTTATATAATCTAGTACATAAACCGGTATTTTAAACAAAAACTCAACCTGGCATGCAGGGCCTTGCTTGATACCAAGAAGATCAAGCATTGGCTTTGGGGCCAACAAGAATTATTTATTGTGGAGGCCAACAATTCACGAAGTTCCTCTCTAGTTTTGGTGGCAAAGGCTAAGAATATACTGTTCAGGAGTTCTTGTTCAAATATTATGGGAATACCTTTTAATATTTTTCATGTTTTATTTAGATCATGGGCCAAAATGTTTTTTTTTTGCTTATGGGCCGGAAATTGTCTGATTGATCCGGCCCTGCTGGCATGAAAAGTTTAAATCGTGCTGGTGGAACCGAAGACTGGTATGAGAAGTTTTATCATTCATCTGTTTAGCATTTTCGCATATAAAGATTGGATCATTGTCCAGTCCCCTATCTAATGTCTTTGTTAAACAAACAGAAGCGAGGAAGAATTCAAATTTGATAAACGCTTGTTAGATAATAAGGAGATAGGAAAAGTGATCTTTAAAAGATGGAATTTGTCAGATCTTTCATTTGGTGCAAATATAATGATTTATATTTTGAGTTACCGTAGAGCTTTAAGTCAATAAAAAATGATATGAATTCAAAAAAGAAGATTCATATTTCGAGTTGTCGTAGAATGTCTAGTGTGTGTATTTTGTGTGAAAACATTGTCAGTATTTGTTTGAACATGCTATGGAAGCAAGTATTGGGAAGACTATGTATATTGTTATGATCTATGAGAGAAAAATTTAGATTTAAAAATATATTTACTATCTTAACATAATGATACGAATGAAAGGTTGGACTATGATATATAGATCTATGAAATATTGTTAGAATATAAAAAGTTCTTCTAAGTTTTGCTAACACTCATTCTAAGGCTGCTACATAAGCCGTGTATAAAAGTAAAGTGTTAACAATTCAGTAAAGTACAAAATGTATTTAATACAAAATTAAAAGTTAAATGCTAGTATAGACCAATTGGGTTCCAAAAAATCTGAATTAGACCCATCCCCCTTTTTTTTTTTGACATTTAAATTTAAATAAAAATCTAACTAAAATAACTAGACAACCTAAGGACTTAAACATACCCAGAATCCGACCCGGTTTTAGACATGAAATTCAACACAACTTTAACCTAAAGTTTCTTCTTCCTCTCCTTTTCTTCTCCATTATTAGTTCTTTCACCATAAAACAAAATCAAAAATTTTCTTCAACCATCCACTAATTTTCTCTTTCTTATCTCAAATCGATCAATCCATAGAAAGATTTAGCCAATTATATATTATCCAAAATCAAATTTCATCTTTTACATACGAGATTCAAGATAAAGAAGAACGCTGAGTATTACTAGTACAACTCCAACTAGTACAACTAGTGCAACTCTAATTAGTACAACTAGTAGAACTAAAATGAGTACATAACTAGTATAAATATGTTAAGTATAACCTAGACATTATTTGATAAGTGATTTTCTTATGCGTCATCACCATGTTTATTATCACCAAAAAAAAGATGACATGGCTTTGAGAAATTATGAAATGACATTATAATTTCTTTTATTTACTGTATCAGCATATGAAAATGCTATAGAAGAAGATGATGTAGAACCAATAAGACATATTGGTCTAATCTCCTCCGGTTGCATGTGTCAAATATATGAATAATATATTTTTAATAATATTTGATTTGGGTGTTGATACGTTTACTAGTTATACTAGTTGTACTATTTTTCAGGAAAAATCATCTTCATCTTTTTCTCTCGAGACCAAAAAACTAGATGTGGAGCCAGAAAATTCTTCAACGATGGCTCTATAATGCGAGTCACCAGAAAGAAGAAGGTGAGAGCGTCGACTACGAATAAGTGCGACTCACCGGCGACGAACAAAAAAGAAGAAGAAGGGTGTGTCCTTGTCAAATCCAACCAAGCGAGCTTGGAACTGCGAAAGAGAAACATCATCTCAACCGGACCCTCAAGGTGGTATTTTCCCGAAACCGTCAACGGATGTGCCATCTCAGCCCGCTAGTGATCCCTATAAATCACCAAATTAACCCGAAGATCCTCTTTCTTATGATTTTTTTTAGTTTAAATTTATAGGTATTTTAGTCAATACTCGACATTAGTGTAAAACCACAATGCTTAAAACATGAGACACATTTAAAGCGTGATGCACATTTAAAACAATACTAAATAAAATAACAAGTAGTTGTACCAGTTTGCTAGTTATACCGGCTATAACATAGTTGTACTAGTTCTTAAGTTGTACCCGTTTGTGCATAGTTGTACATTAGCTGTGAAATCGAAAAATATTAGTTGTACCACATAACAAATAAAGTTACTTCAGTTGTACCACTTATTTATGTTTACATGTCTTTGCCCGGTTACAATGAAATAAACAATTTTGACAAAATTTCATGTATGTTTTCCAAAAATTATGTGGACAAACAAGTTAACAAACCTTAAAAGTATATGGTAGATCATGTAAACTTATGGAATTGTGCAGTAATTTTCAAATAAATAACTCCAAAACTACAAATAAACGAAGAGAAACTTTTTGAGTACATACTAATTGGGATATTTGATTGTTTTCTCATATGGAGTACCAAATTAGTTGTATTAATTTCTGAAATGTCAAAGTTGTACTAGTTGTACCAGTAATACTCATCTAATATATAATAAAAATATATATCAATTGTTTATATGTCTAGTTTTAGGGTTTTACCAATTTTTTCACATCATAACTTTGTAAAAATATGTTTGATGTTTGTTTATCATAATAATATTGCTAATATAGTTAAAAACCTTAAAAGTAAAAAATATATAATGTAATAATTTAACAAAAATATGAAAAATCTCAAATAAAATAGATGAAATTTTGTCTTCATATACCAATTATGATATTTTCTTGTTTATTTCATATGTAAAGCATGATTTTAGTCGTGTTAATTATAGTAACTACATATAATACATAACTTATAACATTTATATACTAGTTATACTAGTTATTCAATTTTTTAACATCTTTAGTTGTAAGAGTTATACTGGTTGTACCCAGTCGAATGCGAATGAAATAAAAAAGCTTGTGTGGCTGTGCGTGGTTGAGATAAGGAAATAGAATGAGAGTGAAGGAGAGATGAGCGATATCGATGGCCAAAATTAAAATAAAATTAAAATATGATGAGAAGATCTGACGGCTCATGATTAAGTTTCATTAATGGCAATCTTGTAATATTTCATCCCTTCTTTCCTCTCATGATCCAATGACTCTCGTTAAAACAGAAATGATTTGATCGAAGGATTCATATCGACCCATCATTAATGGCAAAAACGACATTTACACATACTTGGTCCACATAGAATAATTTAGGTGGTGTGAGATTATTTTTTGGCCATTTGGTCCATATGAGATTTTTGTCCCTTTTAAAAGTATTTTCAAATATAAAGCAACACATGACTTATAAATAGAACATATACAAGCATAAATTATAACAAGAACTAGATTTTGATCCGAGCTTTAAAAGCGCGGGGTTACCATTTGATTAAAATATTTTTGTGCATATAATTTGTATACATAATAGTTATATTTTTATAAAAAATCATATAATTTCTGTTTAATTTGTATGCTTTAATCTATAACTAGATCATGACCCGCCCGGTCGGACGGATTTTTATTCCGTTGCAAGCGCAATTTGTGTTTTTTTTATTGAACTGAAAATTTGGTATAAAACTTGTGTTTTGATTTTTTTTTGTACATTATGAAGTTAAATTTTTTAAACAATTATTACATAATTTTTCAGTGAATTTTATTATATTCTGACTTCTAATATATTTTGTGGGTAATGGTTCAAAAACATTTTCTGATATAATATATATTTTGGTTTGGTGTGTTTTGAGTGCAAAGTTATAAATATAATACTATACAATATTACTATAGTATTATTATATAAAACTATATATTTGTTTTTGAAACATAATCTGGACCAACGTAATTCATGAGCACCAATTTTCTGGCCCAACGTACACATTTTCACTAAGCCCATCACAAACTAATTATTCCGGGAACATAAATATTAAGTTACGTTAGTAAAAAAGTCAACTATTCAAAAAACACTAAACGTCTTTATCGGTGTCTGTCTCTCTGATCTGTTCATCTTCCTCGGTATCCATAATCATTAAAGTAAAAGAAAAAGCTATACAAATCCAGAGTAAACACAGAGATTTATGTTGAATTTGATACTCGATCTATCGACTAAAGGTTAGACTGTGAATCATTTTTTTTTTTGGTTAATAGAATCGTTATTGTTTGTTACAATTTAAAATTTCAATAAATTAGGTTTTGTGAAAGTTCGATATCGCTCTTTTGATGATAGATCTATTGTTTATAAGAGTAGTTTAGCCATAACATAGATAGACCATCGACAATCAATTCCAAAAATAATATAAAATTTTAATATTCTTTTCGTAATTAAACCTTCATGTAAAGATTCCCGGGTATGAAGACGGGTCAGGATCAAGATATCATCTTCTCGAAGGATACAATTGGTAGTTTTTGGAGCTATTTTTTTTTTTGGGAGCTGATCGTGGATGTGTAAAATTGATTATGAAGACCAGTATTTATAGTTTAAATTGAGTGCAATGCCACAAATTTACATACTAAATATTCCCTAAACCAATTAAGTAATCTATAATAAATACCAAATCAAGCGATATGGTCACCTAGATATTAGGCAAAATTGAAAGGACTTGGAGAAGGGGTTTTCGAAAAAAAGATTTAATTGTTATAAAATTTTGGTTTCTGTTATTTAAATTACCGGAAATATAGATATTGATAATAATTATTAACATAATTATATAAACTTTCAATGCGAAATAGTGTGTTTGATCAGTTTGAAATAAAAAAATTACCAACTATGGTGATTACCGAGATGAACTGAGATTATTAACCATGGTTCTAACCGTGAACAAAATATTACTATGGCATCTGTTCAAACAAATAGTAAATGTTATAACTATTCTTGTTTCGTAGTGGCATGGTCGACTTGAAGGAATTTTCTTTGAGTTTATACTCAAAATCTATCTTATTAGCATAGAGATTAGGATAGGTTAAGTTATTGTACATTTAACAAGATACTAGGTTAAGATCCGCGCCTTACGCGGATCAACATTATATATATAAATTATTTTATGTATTAAATATTTTTACATATTATGAAATAATAAATATATATTAAATAATTAAAAGTCAGTAAATATTAAATATATAATTAAATTGGTACTAACATATAAATCAATTTTATTAATCCAAAAAATATTTGTTTTTATATTTGATAGGATATGTTATTAAATTTAAATAATACTGGCATAGATAATATATTTTATATTTTTAATATTAATGTCTATTAAATGATGATTTCTACTCATATAGTTTTTTTGATCATTTGTATCTTTTATAGAAAAAATTTAAATTACTGATAACAAAATTTTTATTGTGGGATTAATAGATTTAGTAATTTATAATTTTTTTTAAAAAATAGGTTGTCAATGATCGTTCAAAACTTTTATCAAAAAAATTGTTGAAAGTAAAATTTGAAACTAAAATATTGTATTTTATATGGTTTATAGTTTAATTTAAAACGATATATATATTAATCTTAATAATTAATTAAATTAGACTTTTTACTTATATAATTTTTGTAATCATTTGTATTTTGTCATAACAAAAATTTTAAACCATGGATCATAAAATTTGAATGTGAGACTTTTAACAGTTTTAGTAATTTATAGCCGTTTGTAAAAATTCAAAATATAACATATACATAAAAATCTAAATTTTTATTATATGGTTATTGTAGTTGTTTAATTTATTTAATAGTTTAAAATTAAATAAATATGATAGAAGATACACTATTTTTTATCAAATCTTTATTATTCAAAATCATTAATTCTCATATATACTTTACCCGAATTAGGCAATTACGTAAATTTTATTTAAGAAAATAATAAAGTATATTAACGATGAATTTATGGTTAGTTTAATAAAAAGCTTATTATATAATTAGATGAACCAATATTTTTCTCTAATGATTCTAAGAATCATTTTAGTGATGACATGTGGCTACAAAAAAAAGTTGTAATGCTTCTCAAATAATATAAAGGGAATATATAGGAGATATGAAGTCGCACATGTTACAACTAATAAATAAAAGAGGAAGCATTTAATTAAAAGATGAGGTCCACTTTATTATAGATGAGGTCGCACATGTTAGGCTAATATATAAGGCACTTAATTAAAATATACGAGGTCCACCTTAAAAATCTACCTAGAAGAAGTTACGATGATTCTAATTTAATAAGATATATATAATGAGGCAACTGCCTCATTTCTGAGCCGCCACGTCAGCAGGTAAGTAGGTTCCACTTTTAAAAAATGTGAAAAAGTGTCAAGCTTGTAGCTCAAACCCGGGTTATTGAATCATAAACACCAACATTTATACCACTAAATTAAAGGATACTTTGTACATTGATGGCCGAAACTAATATATATTTATGAAGGTCGGAAACCTTTGCTTCTTCGGTTTTCTCTGTGGGATCCACACTTAATTTTTTTTCTAATGATTTAATAAATACTTTATAACTCACGTTTTGAAATGGACTTCATTAAAAAAAGGCCCAATAGACCTCTTTGGTCTGTAAGCGTTCTCTTCAATGGAAGTTTAGGGTTTTCAATTTTTAATCATCGGTTCATGACTCATCTAAGAAACACAGATTGACTATTTGAGTTCCATGAATCAGTTTATCTTCTTTAGTCTCTACATCTCCCCATCTTTAATAAATTCATCATCGGTTCTTTTATTTTGCCTGATAAATCATGATGGTGTGGTTTTAATTTTCTTTGGTTATCTTTAGCTTGCACCCTTTGATTTAACCAAGAAGAAGAAGAAGACATTTGTCATTCAGGATGTCATCGAGGACTCAGCTGAGTCATACGGGAGACATATTATCCGTTGTCTGATTGTTCAAGAAGAGTTTGTGTTGTGAAACATATTTGTTTCTTTTCATCAGTTGCTTTGTTTAATCTTTTTTCCTGCAAATAATGATGGCTTTGACAGTTCATATACGGGAGCTAAGAAGTAAAAGAAGAAGAAGCCAGTGAGTGTTTGACATTTTCTGTCTTCTTGAGTTTTTTTTTCCATTATTAAACTTGGATTTTGAAGATTATGTGTCTCACGTTCTTTTTATTTTGATGGTTGTTAGGTTGAACGAAGATCATTGAATAAAGAAAATGTCGATGCTCCCGAAGATTTGGAGGGTACTTTATATTTCTTTCTCTGATAATTCTAGCGACATAAATTTGAACCTTACAGAGGGTATATTGCAGAGCATCCTAATGACGAGGAAGAGGTGGAGGGAATTGATCTGCACCAGCAACGTTACCGTGGGAGGGAAGTGCAAGCTCCAATGTTGATTCTCAGCTTTAACATGCCAAAATCACAATGCAGTGGGTGTTGTAAGGTAATTCAGTAGGCACAAATGTTCAGTTGAAAAAAATTCTAAACTGTATTTATGCATTACAGTTATCATCCGTAACATAATAATATGCTTTTTCTGTGCTAGGAACCGTTTGTAAATAAATGTCTCAGATGTATATGACTGCTGAGTTTGTTTCTTTTGACAGTGAAATCACTAAGATTGCAATGTGTCAGGACATCAAAAGCATCTAAGCTTATGGTTAGCTTTACAATTTCGTTGGTTTCTTTTTCCAATTATGTTGGATGAATTATTTTAGCTAACAAATATCGCAACAGAGCGCTGACAATAACTCTAATAGATTTATATATACATTTAGAATTGGAAGTTTCGTGAGAACATGAACAAGTACTTCTGTCACGCTATTGGACAGTTATACGCCATTTCAA
>NC_027751.1:43327377-43358044 GCF_000695525.1 Brassica oleracea var. oleracea | reverse complement strand
ACCTCATTCTCCATCTAACTTCTCGGTGCTACTATATAATGATCAAGACATTTTCTGCACAAATAGGCAAGTGGGGATGTTACGTTGGGTGTTTTTTATTGGGGGCTTGGCTATTGATAAAGGATAAGTTTAATCCTTAAGTGTTGTAGTACTTAAGATGTCAATCCAATCTCTAGTGATTTTAAGCACTAAGAATGCAAGCCATTATATGTGTAGCTGCGTTTGACTCGACATGTAGCGGTATCTGCAGATCTACTGATCCCATTGTGGAGGTTAACATGCAATGTGTTGACCTGGAAATCATTATTTGGAAGCTACATTTCGAGGTCTTTCCTCAACATATAAATAGACCATTGACAGAGTTTGATATTTATAATACTCAGTGATCATGGAGTCTGCAGAAAACAGTCTTTTTGCATGTTATATATGGAACCAAGAGATATATCCTTTGTATGATGATTGTATTATGATAGCTACTAACATAGAAGATGACTAGAGAAAGAGAAATGAGTATGAATCTCGTATATGGGTAGCTTTTGTAAGCACATTTGGGTTTATTAACAGTTGTGACAAGCAATTATGTTTATAGTAAAGGAAACCCGTCGCAGCGTCAATAACAAATGCGCCTGTTTTTTGGTTGTNNNNAAATAGCTTATGGGTTTTCTAAATCAATATAATTGATTTGACTAAAGCTATCTTGGATGACAAAAAGAAGGATTGCAAGTTTAATAACTTCTACTTTAGACTTTAATTTCAACTAAATTATAATAAGTCTTTTGTCCATATCATCTTATTTATAAACGTAAGGATTTATTAGAAATAAATAAACAGTTTCAACAATATTTAATATGTGATCTAATAAACAAAAGAACACATAGGATTTTTAGGATTTAAAGAGACTGGAGACAATAGTTAATGAATATGAAAAGAATACGAAGCAGAATGATTCGAGCAAATTAGTGGCAACACAGAGTTAAGCGAGATAAAAATATCAATCAATAAAGAATGAAAGAAGAATGAGTATGTTTAAGTTATTACACAAGCCAAAACTAAGACAAATCAAACGACAGAATGTGAAAATAAATGTAAACAAGACAAGAGGAGAGGGCGAAGATAAAATACATTGAAAAACTGAATGCTAGATTAGTAAGCAAGAGGCAAGAAGAGATTAAAATACAAAAACTCCGCGCCTTGGCGCGGGTAACGATCCCTAGTTTATCTTAAATGGACTAAAATTTTGTAAATTTCAAATTATTTGGACCGTGTTATGGTAATCTATTTATTTAAAGTATTTATTACATTGATTTCGTTTTTATTGATTTAAAATGCAATAATATAATCCATATTATTAATCATTTCAAATTTGATCAAAATTTATTTAAATATATTAATATGTTTGTTCAACTCACCTCGTACAAAATCACAAAGTTATTCTGACATTTTAAATAAATATTTAAAATCATAAAAGTTTATGGTATAGGATTATTTTGAATATATCCATAAATTGTTGATTTTGATTTTGCGTTATAAATTTCTATTTTTATTTTTCAAATCAGTTAGCATTGTCAACTAAAAACTTTATACTAATAGTGTAGGCTAGGAAATAAAGTTGGGTACACAATATGAGTATGAATATTCATGTAGAAAATATGGAAAGTTAATATATTTTATGGATCCAATATCGTTTAAAATAGTGTATTTGATGATCTTAGAAATGCAAAAGATATTTTTCAAAATTTATTTTTTAAAAATCGTGGCTTTAATGATGTATAATGTTCCACAAGATATTCCTAGTAATATATGCTTTGGATTATGGAAGTTATATATTTCCATATATGGTAAATCTTCGAAAAATGAAAGCACAAAATCATGCTTTTCAAATTATTCCTAAGGATATCTTCACACAGTCGGCTCGTTTCTTTCCTAAATTGATGCTAAAAATCATAAATAATAACGAAAATGAGAAAATGCTTACATATTTTACGATTTAGTTGGGATGCTTATAACTAAAATAGCTTCTTCATGTTACACGTCATGTTACAGTGTAGGGTTTTCTAGCTTAGGGCTAGGGTTATACTATTCCATTTTACATATATATATATATCAAAGCAATACCGCACATTGTATATTGTTACACATAAATGATCCAGTTTATTTAAAAAAAGTATAGTGATGGTAACATTATGTTTTTAAAAGAATATACAATGTCTGATGATATAATAGTGATGGACATTATATTTTGGCATTATGTGTTGGGACATGTTATATGAATAAGCTAATTTCAGTATGAGAACCTTAAGTTATAAAACAGAAAAGTATAAAATATATCAACCCTGTCCGAACTTAAACCAAATATAATTTGAATGTGTATATGTAAACATGCTTGGTTTAAGATTTCAAATAAGGCAATACGTTTGTTTAATTGTTTTTAGATAATAATTAATGTTTTTAACCAAAAATATAAGAGTGGTATTTCTTTGTAAATAACTTAAAAAATCAAGGGCAGAATCATAGTAAGGATTCTGTTTTAATAGTATAGATGATCATTAATTTATGAACGTCGAGGTGATCTCATCAAAGTGATCAAAGATTTTCTCTCTTTGGAACAAGGCTAAATCAAAACTGTCCACCAGAAAATTTTAAACTCAGTCGATTGATAATTGTCAACACAAATGATTTTCAATTCGGGTTGGCCCGGCCCGGTCCGGTCTAAACCCGCTAATCCTATAAATATTTGAGCCCGGTCCAACAATATTTTGGACCTAGAATTCAAAGCACGGCCCGGTCCTTATAGGGTTATAAGGCTTTGCGGGTTTTATTGGACTTTTCGAAAAATAATTTGTCATTGTCAATTCCATCGTTTTATTACATGTGAATTTTCATTAAAAAAGTATTTTTGTTTTTTTTTTGTTTTAAAATATAAAGTGAGTTTATAATTTTTTTTTTTTTTTATCAAAATGTTTTACTTATTCGTATGCTTTAAAAAACATAGTATAAACAAACCAAATTTAATAAGATTTAGATTATCAAATATAAATTTAAACTAAATATATAAGAGAACAAAATTTATGATAAACATGTCCAAACGTTTCATACTTTGTATTTTAAAATAAACATGTTGTACATAAAAAAAGAAGGTACATTTGCAAAATTTAAAATGTGACACTTGTAATGATCAAACAATAAAATGCATTAACAACTTTTATATTTACTTTATTAGAGTTTCGATAAAAACTTTAAATCAATATATCAATACTAATAATGGTTTTGATTACAAGAACGATAATATTTAAACTAAAGTATAAAATTTTGGGTTTTCTGGCTGGCCCTGGCCCAAACGGGTTTAGGCCTGCAATACCCAAAGACCAAATGAACTAACCTCGAAGAGCCGAATTTTTTTTGTGCTTATAAAACTGAGTCCAATTTTTTGGGCTTATAAAACTAAGCCAAAGTCCGATAATTTTTAGGGCTGGACGGGTTCGGGCTTCAGTCCTAATTGAGATGTCTAAGTATGTGGATGAACCATGAGTTGATAATAATTATTGATCTAATATCAATAAATAATATTTTAATTAAGTATCGATAAAATTAGACTCATTTTTACAAACTATGAATCGGTAAAAAAAATGATCCGAAAAATGAGTGAATAGAGATTAAAATCACATAACAAAAAACAAATACTAGTTTAAGATCTGCGCCATGCGCGAGATGAGATTATGTAAATAAATGAATTTTACATATTAAAATTTATTTTGTGTTTATTTACGTATTTTGTACATAATTAAATTAGAGTAAACACATAAATCAAAATAATACTTTTTATTTATTGACAATATTTTCTTGTAAGTAAGACAAAACATCCATTTAATTTATTTTATATGGTATATATAATTTAATTTCAATGATATTGAGATAGATATATAATATATTTTATAAAAATATTTAGTATTGAGACTTCGTACTCATATGATTTTATTAACATTTGTATTTGCTGTAACAAAAACTTTAGACCATTAATCACAAAATTTTCAATGTGTTATTTTTTAAATGCAAATTTCAAAATCATAATATTAATGTCTCAATACGGTTTCAATGCAAATTTTGAAATTAATATATTTGTGTATTTTTATATGGTGTATATTTTAATTTAAACGATATTAAAATAGACATGTATATTAAAATAGACACATATATATATTAGTGTAAATATCTATTAAATGAGATTTCATATTTATACGATTTTATGATCGGTATCTTGTTATAACAAAAAAGGTTAAACCCTTGATTTTAAAATTTTCAATATGGGACTTTAAACATTTTTAGCAATTTTTAGTCGTTTAAAAAAAATTAAAATATAACATATAATATAAAAAAAATTATTGCATGATTAATGTAATTGTTTAATTTTTTAAAATAATATAAAATTAAACAAAAAGAAGAGAGAATACAAAATTGTTATCAAATTTTTATTATTCATAATCATTATCTGTCACAAATATGTTAGTTATATTAGGTAATTCCGTAGCTTTATTTATGGAAAAAATGGAAAATATTATTTTGTACAAAAGTAATCAATTTGATAATTAGTTTAATAAAATGTATAATATATGTTTAGATAGACCAACCTATTTTTAATGATTCTAAGAATTATCATAATGATGACATGTGGCTACAAAAAAAGTTGTAATGTTTCTCAATTAACATATGTATATTAAAATATATATATATATATATATTAATATAAATATCTATTAAATGGGTTTCATATTTATACGATTTTATGATCGGTATCTTGTTATAACAAAAAAGGTTAAACCATTGATTTTAAAATTTTCAATATGGGACTTTAAACATTTTTAGTAATTTTTAGTCGTTTTAAAAAAAATTAAAATATAACATATAATATAAAAAAATTATTGCATGATTAATGTGATTGTTTAATTTCTTTTAAATAATATAAAATTAAACAAAAAGAAGAGAGAATACAAAATTGTTATCAAATTTTTATATTCATAATCATTAACTGTCATAAATATGTTAGTTATATTAGGTAATTCCGTAGCTTTATTTAAGGAAAATATGGAAAATATTATTTTGTACAAAAGTAATCAATTTGATAATTAGTTTAATAAAATGTATAATATATGTTTAGATAGACCAACCTATTTTTAATGATTCTAAGAATCATCCTAATGATGACATGTGGTTACAAAAAAAATTTGTAATGTTTCTTAATTAATATATGAGAGATACTTTTTAACTCAAGATCAATAGAGTTTCGTATTGATGACAATGTTGTATTTTTTCTAAAAGAGAAAGAATTGATGTTTTTTATTAAATGAATAATGGATCGTTTGTACATGAGTTAATAGTTTAGAAACTAACTATAACTTGGAAAATAAGTAAATCTTGGAGAACAAGTATATCTAAAACTTGCCTCTTAGAACAGAAATAAACCATATATTTTATTGGTGTAAATGGAAAGAAGTCTAATATCATATATTAGATAGTTTAGTTCATTTTACATAATTGCGCTATCGTAGTTTCGTTCATTTTCCATAATACCTTATGGAAAAGTTCCTTAGCGATATATTGCTGCCGGTTTGTGCAAGTTAATCGTTTAAAACCTACTCGCAATTGCTTAAACCCTCTTGTACCCTACAATCAAGCATCAACTGCTCAAGATGTACCGCTCTGTCTGTACCATGTCCAGGTTCTACTGCAACTCGAGCGGTCTTGTTCCTCGATTTCTTGTTGTTTGTAACAATTCTGCCCCGAAGACTGCAACGCTGAGATACGTTTCGTCTTCTAATCTGCGCTGTTTTTCTTCGAAGACATCAACGCCCGCACCATCTGACACTGCAAAAGATAAGATAACCCCGGTGGTGAACAAATTTTCGTTCTCTAGCATCTTTCAAGGTTGGATGAATGGACTTATTCAACAAGAAAAAGAACAACCCGTTGTAAATGAAGCGAACAACACAACTCCTTCGGTTACTCATCAAGAGAAAGAAGAATCTAGTGTGGATGAGGCAAAAAACACAACTCCTTCGGTTACTCATCAAGAGAAAGAAGAATCTAGTGTGGATGAGGCAAAAAACACAACTCCTTCGGTTACTCATCAAGAAAAAGAAGAATCTAGTGTGGATGAAGCAAAAAATACAACTCCTCCGGTTACTCATCAAGAGAAAGAAGAATCTATTGTGGATGAAGCAAAAAAGACAACTCCTCCTTCTGCTATTGATTTAGCTCTTAACTCAGTGGTTAAGGTCTTCACCGTCTCTAGCAAGCCTAGACTTTTTCAACCTTGGCAGATTAGTATGCAGAATGAATGCTCTGGCTCTGGTATTTACTAATTTATTTTACATATATTACAAAAACTCACATTAATATTAAGACTTATAATTGTAACATGTAGTAATAGATTTGAGTTGGTTTTTGATACTTGGAGTGGAATTGCTGTAGGATTTTTAATATCGGGAAAGAAGATTATTACAAATGCGCATGTGGTGGATAATCACACATCGGTTAAAGTACAAAAGCACGGTTCAGCCACCAAGTACAAAGCAAAAGTTCGAATGATTGGGCATGAATGTGATTTAGCCATCTTGGAGGTCGATAACGATGAGTTTTGGGAGGGAATGAACTTCTTGGAGCTTGGAGACGTACCCAAGCTGCAGGAAGAGGTGCACCTTGTTGGCTATCCTTGTGGTAATTGTTTTTAGATTATCATACTGAATATAAAATATCTCAAGAAGAAATTAGAAGATATAAAGGCAGGAAATTTATGCGTGTAAGTTTACATGATTATATGATGCAGGTGGTGACAGTATATCCGTTACAAAAGGTGTTGTGTCGAGAGTTGAACTAAAAGAATATAGTCACAGCTCGACAGAGCTACTCACAGTACAAATAGATGCAGCTATCAATTCTGGAAATAGTGGTGGTCCTGTATTTTTGGGAAACAAAGTGGCTGGTGTAGCATTTGAAGGTTTGTTCTGGTCCGATGGTATTGGGTGAGTCCAGTTGCAGATTTCAAGATTGAATTTATCTACAGTTTATTCATAATAAGCATAACTATATTTCAAAAAAAAATTGTTTCTTGACCTTACAAATAAAAGGTCTAACTAACTATATTATTTTCACCTGCAGTTACATGATTCCAACTCCAGTAGTTAAGCACTTTTTAGACTGTGTTGAAGAAAAACATGTTAGTTTCGGCTCAATGAATATATCATATCAGATGATGGGGAATGCACAAATTCGTGACTATTTCAAGATGAGCAAAGATATGACAGGGATTCTTGTAAACGAAATAAACCCGCTGTCCGATGCTTACAACTTTCTGAAAAAGGATGATGTTATTCTGGCCATTGATGGTGTTCCTATAGGAAATGATAGTAAAGGTACTAGTATTGCATATATAATTTTTCAATGTGTTTTACTGAACCTTCCACATGTGCACAGTTCCGTTTCTTAACCAGGACACCGTAGATTTCAAGCATTTGGTCTCTATGAAGAAACCATCTGAAACAGCTCTAATTAAAGTGTTAAGAGAGGGAAAAGAGTGTGAGTTCAACGTCGGTCTAAAACCTGTAAGTCTTCCTTCACATTTTAACTAAACAGTTTTGTGACATCTACTATAGTTTAATTGGTGGTTCACATTTTTTAGATACTATCATGTGAACAAGGTTATGGATTATCTATTGTGCGCAGGTGAAACCGCTAGTTCCATTGCATAATTTTGACAAGATGCGAAGTTACTATATATACGGAGGGTTTCTTTTTGTACCTCTATCCCAACCATACATTGATGGCTCTTATATGTGCGAGTGTTCTTCCAAAAAGATGCCCAAGAAAGCCAGTGAACAGATAGTAATCATTTCTCAGGTTTGTCCTTTTTATGCATTCCTTTTCTAAGCAAAGTATTTTACTTAAAAAACATAACGTGTGAATGAGGATAACTTGGGCTAAAAGTAAAGTTTTGTTTCTGCTATAGATCTTAGAGGATGACATCAACGCAGGATACGCCAGTTTTGAAGATTTGCAGGTAATGTATTTATTGTTTACTCTTACTCTTTAAGTTCAGATTAAAGCTTATTTTAAAACAGAAATTAAATATTAATTTACTAGAAGAGTTTCATCTGAATAAAAGTATAAATACATTGGAAATGGAAACAGGTGAAGAAAGTGAATGGAATCGAAGTGGATAATCTGAAGCATCTAAGTCAAGTCATAGAGGAGTGTAGCACCGGGTATTTGAGGCTGGATTTGGAAAACGAAAAGGTTCTCATCCTCAATAATAAGTTGGCAAGAAAAGCAAATTCTACGATCTTGAAAGAACTCAAAATACCGTCGGCCATGTCCGATGACCTTCAACCTAGGCAGGTTAACAGAAGCCGCTTAGTTAGTCCTCGGCATAGCAAGAAAAATAATTAGTTCCGGCCACTGATTCAGCTTCAGCTGCAGCATTATCCCTTCTAAGATAGTAGGATTTTATAAAGTCATCAATAGAACAAAAATTGTTTTGACTTTTCATATTTTTTTTTTTTTGAAACTGACTTTTCATATTTTTTTGTGTGCCAGTTAAAGTGACTTTTATATTATCTAATTCAATACTACAGTTTTGGATGTTAGTTGCTCTTCACCACTATATATTATTTATTTTAAGTGTATACCAATGCTAGTATGTTTGATTCAACAATAATGCAACGTTATGAAAGGCACGCCACCTAAAAAGGTTATTATCAATACTGTATAGACGTGTCTCAGAAGTTGGTTCACATGATGAACTTTGTTTTTTAAAAAAATTCTGTAAAATGGTTACATTCCAGACCAAACCATTTTAAAATGACTATTTTTAACAATGTTATTGTATATTTAATGTCGATATCAACAAAATTGTAATATCTGGTATAACAGCTGATATATGATTTCACCAAATAACTATATAAAGTATATAATACTTTTTTAATATTTAATTATTTATTTGCACGGTAATATGAAACACATATGTTAATGTTTTGAACATGATTTTATAATTTCACATATTAATCAAAATACACCAAAAATATGCGGCAAATGCAAAAAAAAAAAAAAAAGATAATGAAAATGTGAACAGAAGATTGGGAAAAAGTCATGATATACATGTCTGTTTCTCTGACGTTTCAAGGCTTGAAGAAGTTTACATTGTAAATACTTGGAGAATAACATGTATCACAATTTTCTACTTTTTTAAGATACATATAGAGAAGTTGATAAAAAAGAAAAAAGATACATATAGAGTCAGTCGCAAACACAAATTACGAAAAGGAACAAGAAAAGGACAAGCTTAAGAGTGGTTAGAAAAGGAGTCGTAGTGTTTACGTTCTTCTTGTATCGACCGGAAAATCCTAGCAGCATTCTCACTCGCCAGCTTTGCGTTGTGCGGAACAACCTTTATCACTCTCGTCACCCCACCTCCATCTCTTGTTGTCTGAGTAACAGTTGTTCTTGTTGTTGTTGTGGTAGTAGTCATCATTTGCTCAGGCTCATTGTTGTCATCATCATCATCATCAACCACTGACAATGGCCGAAAGGAGTTCGTACCAGAGATTCCACTTGGACTGATTCCTGTGCTCCTTTGCCTGCTCTTTCTAGCCCGAGGATAAGATTGTGTTGGCTGTTGTTGTGAGATCGCTTCATTGACGGAGCTCTGTTGTTGGGTGTTCACAGGATGCACAAACTGATTCATTTGCTCATTGGGCTGCTGTTGTTGTTGATGGCCTGAACCGTAAGGGTTCATCATACCATAAGGAGGGAAGTAGCCATTGCCAACGCCCGGGTGAAACGGAGGTGGACCACCGTCCATGAAACTACCCATTATCATCAGTGCAGGCATAAAATGACCATAGTAGCCTCCACAGACCGGCGACCCTGTGTGACCTGGACCTGGGTGAGGCTTGTATATTAGCCCTTCGGAAGGAGACATTACAGGGATCAACCATTGCTGATTTCCTCCAGAGGGAGGAGGATGCTGAGGAGGATAGTAACATCCATTTGCAGCTGGTGGGTTGCTCGCAAAAGGCATGTAGTTGGACGGTTGATGCTGCTGACCTTGGTTTGACGACTTCCCGACTACGTTCTCAGCTGAGGATTCCATTTTATTTTGGTCAGTCTTCTCGGAGTCGCTGCTTCTGTGTTTGGTAACCTGTGGTAGAGGAGGAGGCTTTAATATAAATTCAGAGGGAAGAAGCTTCTTCACTGGAACATTTCCAAGATAACTGATCTCATCGAGCAAGACATCCGATGATGAAGCAATAAGTCTTTGAACCTTGATTATAGTGAAAACAAAGTACAGTTGACTAGGTTTGCACAAAACAAATATTCATGAAACGTAGGAGAAGTTTTACCTTAATCAGCCTGTGCAACTCAAATAATTGAACCGCAAATATTCTTTGTTGACTGTTACGGAGAAACAAGAAGATGACCCATAAGAAAAGTTCCACAAAGAGAGATAGATATAGTTTCGGTTGAACAAATAATAGAACAGTAGAATCGGAAAAAAAAAGAAGCAAGAAGCCTCTAACCAACAATGATGAAGAAGCAAATCAATGCGTCAAAAAACACAGAGAAAGGCATAAATAATAGAAGAAGAAAAACTGAAGACATTATGCAAGGGGTGGGTTTAATTGATACCTTACATAGAACCTTAAAACCTGAGTAACAGAGTCTAAAATCCATAGAAAACTCCATAGTTTACAACCTCTGCTACTATAATTCTTCATTTTCATAAGACACATAACTAGCTTTATGTATGGTTAACTACCTGGTTCAACCCGTTGAATGACAAGAAGGGAAAATGCAGAATAAAAGCAAATACCAAACCGAGACAGGGACAGGGACATGTTCCAGCAAGCAGATGCAAAATCCATTAACTGTCTCGGCGGGAACCTTGCACAATGTACGTCAACAGAGCCCCCCCCCCTGCTAACACGATCCAATGTGTTAAAATGCGAGAGATCTTCAACTACCATATATTAGGACAATTTTTGGAGGAGTCAGGGGGTTTCTTCACTAAAAAATTATCACTTCTCAATCAAAAATAAACCAAATCTGCTCTCTCTCAAAATATAAAGCAGAGTTATAATCATATATGTATGTTGTGAGCAAACCATTGCATCATTTAAGCATTAAAAACAGCAGAGAAAGAACAAAAAATACATAACCAAGTTCACCAAAAGTCTAGTGAGTGAACTTACTTGGCAATAGCTTTCCTTGCTCTCCAGAAACGTTTTTGACCTAATACTCCCACAACTTCATCAGGAGAGACGTCTATGCTGGATATCGAATCATCATCATCATCGACGTCATTAGGATTGCCATGAGATTCAACTCCATCATCAGTTTCCATCACTCCAGTTTCATGGTCTAACCTACTACTTGTAGACTCTTGTCTCAACAAGGAAGCATTAACTCTTTCACAACCCGATGCTGACTTTTCAAGAGGACATTGAAATCTTCTTGAGCTATCATTATCATATACAGGAACCGCAAAATCATCTTCCTCTCTTAGCGTTTTCCTTTGATCACCACGACGATGTGCTAAAGTTGTCACATTTTCCATGGAGGACATTTGGGTTACATGGCCAGAAGCTGAAGAATCAAGATGCTGGGAAGTCAAGTTTCTCTCCACCCCACAAGGCTGCAGAATAAAAAAAAGATAATTATTTCCAATGTCCCATATACACTATATAATCTTCTACTGAAACTATTCAGCATAACAAGAAGGCTAGTCCAGAAACAAAACACTGAAACATGGTAATAAGACACAGAAAGAAATTAAGAATTGCTGTAACTAATATATACTATTACTAAAAACTCAGTAGTACCTGGTTAGATGGTCCAGGAGGAGGAGGAAAGAGAGTGTTGGTGTGACGTGGCGAGGAACTATGATCAGTAAACCTGTGAGAAGGGGTGGTGAGGTGCTCGTAGAGAGCCATCTTGTTTCTAGGAGGAGCTCGAGGTCCTCCTCCTTTGTCTGCATCGTTCACATGAAGTCGAGGAAACATTGGTTCCAGTTTCTTCTTCTCCTCCTCTTCCTTCCCTCTCTTCATCACCCACAAACCCCTAGTAAAACCCCTCCCAGTAAAAACGTGAGCTTCAATAACTTTTCAGTAAACCAGGCTCCACCGACTACGATTAGATCTCACCGATCAAAGAAAAACTCAAACACCGACCTCAAGATGTATGAAGTATAGATGTAAAAAAAACGCAGAGGAGCAAAGGAACAAGATTCGAGAGAGAGAGAGAGAAGAGAGGATAGGCGATGAAGGGGAAAAGAAGAAGAAGAAAATGGGGCCCAATGAGATCGAAGAAGAAGATATAAACATTTCACAGCATAGTTTACTACTGAAAAGTCCTTGACACCGAAGACCCGTTTTATGATTAAAAAACGAACAACCTATAAAGTGTAAGAAATCTTGAAAGCTAATCTTTTTTTTTGAAACACAACTTGAAAGCTAATCTACTTTCTTTTTTTTTTTGGTTCTTTTTGCGTTTTTCCGTAGGTTATATATCGTCATGTACAAGTTTTTATCACAAACGAAACTTAATCACTGTAAGCAAATCTAGTTTTCAGGTTTTTGGAATGGTTTCCACAACTATCATTTTATCTCGCCTAGCTCATTTTTGCTTTGTTCTTTCGTTCTCGAGCTGCATTTATGATTACTCCAGAGGAGATTGTATACTTCTTCAAGGATTAGTTATGTTTTACTGACCTCTCTCAATGTTTCCGACACCAGGAGACACAAAGCAAAACAATCATCATTCTGGTGATCGGTGTGACATCCCGAAATCAATATTGGATGCTTGAAATCAATATTGGATGCTTTTTCGAGATTGTCTGAATCAATTATAATATTGTTTTAATGTAAGAGAAAGATTTGTATAAGGATTTAGATTTAGATTTTTGTTGTTGAATTGTCTTAAACTAGTGTTGGTACCCGTACTACGCACGGAAACGTTTTCTTCTTACCATTTAAATTTTTTTTTTTGCTATTAAACTTTAGTTATATACACATAATTTACATGGGTAAAACTTAGCCAAAAAAAGTTAACCATAAAAAACATTAACAAATTTATCACTGATTAATTATAAACACAAAAGTCAGTTCTCAGTTCTATTAAAGTTTATAATATTGTTTTAAATTATGTAACACATAATTAAAATTACTTTACACGTTAGTTTGAGAATATGTGACCTTCACTATGTAAGTATAATTGTTTTTATCTAAATGACATAAATGATAAATTACACACCCGATCTGACTAAAACATTAAAATCGAATTAAATACTCTAATCAAAACAGCCTTGTGAAAGAAATCTTTTCCTAGTTGACACATTAAGGCATATTCTTAATTGACACTTACATTGATCAAATAAGTCAGATCCTGGGAATCAGCAACTCCATTTAAAGGTGGATTTGCAGCTCCATGTTAGAAGAACTACATGATTCTTTCGGAGCTCATCTATTGTTCTAGTTCCTGAAACATATGCTAGAAATGTTTTGAGTATGAAAAAAACTATATAGATTCCCCTCTTGAACGTTTATAGGTTTCAAAAATATTACCTTTCTCACTATACATTATCTTTTCGGCTTCCGTGAAGATGAACTGTAGGAACACAAATACTTGTAGATAGGGATGTTAACGTAGGGTAAAATAACCCAGCTCAGTCCAACCCACAAATAACCCAACCCAGTTTATACCCAACCTGCAAAAACCCAGAAACATCAAGGTTGAAATCCAAACCAAGAAAATAACCCAATATGATATAGGTTTACCCGTGGGTACCAAAAGTATTATCTTATTTACTCTGAAGATCATGTAAAATATTAATATCGTTAATGTGAGCTTTAATATATAAACAAGATTTTGCAAATTTATAGAAAACTTGTTTTAGCGCAAAAACTCGTTTACGATTTTGGCGGAAAAACTCGTTTTTTCGAGAAAAAAAATTATTTTGCAATTTTAACTGGAAAACTCATTTTACGGTTTTAGCAGTAAACATCGTTTTGACAGGAAAACTCATTTATGGTTTTAACGAGAAAACTTGTTAAGTTGTTTTTGTGGTTTAAAGCGAAAAATTTTCTTTTTGCGGTTTTTGGTCGGTAAATTTTTTTTTTGTGTTTCTGGTTGGAAAACTCGATTTTTGTGGTTTTGCGGGAAAAATAATCTTTCTGGTTTTGGCGGAAAAACTCGTTTTTGCGGTTTTGGCGGAAAAACTTGTTTTTACGATTTTGGCGGGAACAATCTTTTTGCGATTTTTGGCGGGAAACTCGTTTTTGATTTTGACGGGAAAACTCGGTTTTGCGGTTTTGGCGAGAACTCGATTTTTCGGTTTTGAAGGGAAAACTCGGTTTTTCGGTTTCGGTGGTAAAAATCGTTTTGGCGGGAAAATTGGGTTTTACGGTATTGGCGGGAAAACACCTTTTGCGGTTTTGGCGGGAAAACTCGATTTTGCGGTTTTCAGTCGGAAAACTCGATTTTGCGATTTTAGCGGAAAAACTCGATTATACGGTTTTTGCGGGAAAATTCAATTTTGCGGTTTTGGCCGGAAAACTCGGTTTTGCGGTTTTGGCGGAAAACTTAGTTTTATGGTTTTGGCGGGAAAATTCGGTTTTGTGGTTTCGGCAGAAAAACTCGATTTTTCGGTTTCGGCAGAAAAACTTGATTTTTCGGTTTCGGCGGGAAAACTCGTTTTGGTTTCTTTGAGAAAATTTATTTTACGGTTTTGGCGGAAAAATTCATTTTTTTTTGTTTTGACGAAAAAAAATGTTTTTGCAAATTTTATATAATTTAATTAAAATGGTGAAAATCTATATATATAATTGAAAACTCATGGGTACACCATTACCCTTTTGTATTTACCCAACATAAATATGGGTTTTAAAATTAAAATCAATGCAACATTACAATTAAACATAATTTCATAACTCACCTGGAAATTATTTGTTGAATATCCAACAATTTTCAAGCTTTTTATCTTCCATGCTTTAATAGAAAGCTTCAATTGGGCAACATGAGTACCCAGTGACATTTGCGATTTGTTTCTGCAAAAAGGTTCATAAACATTTTAGGTGAAAATATTTATAGAAGATGGAATTGAGATGAAGAACGGAATGGTTCTGTAGAACTGAAATAGAGGTGGTTTAAATATTCTGTTTTCAATTGAGAGTTTCGTTGGATAGGAGTAGGGGTGTCAATTCGGGCTGGTCCGGCCCGGCCCAAACCCGCTAAGCCCGTAAATATTTGAGTCCGGCCCGGCCCGAAAATAATTTAGGCCTAGAATTCAAAATTCATCATTTTAATACATGTGAATTTTCATTAAAAAAATACAGTTTCATTTTTTTTTAAAAGTATAAACTGAATTTGAACTTTTCTTCTTTATCAAAAATGTTTTACTATTTCGTATGCTTTAAAAAAATATTATAAACAAATCAAATTTAATAAAATTTAAATAATCAAATCAATTAAAACAAAAAATATAAGAGAACAAAATTTATGATAAACATGATCAAACGTTTCATACTTTATATTTTGAAAATAAAAACATGTTGTACATGAAAGAAGAAGGTACTTTTGTAAAATTTAAAATGTAACACTTGTAATGATGAAACAATAAAGTGCATTAACAACTTTTATATTTGCTTTATTAGAGTTTGGATAAAAATATTAAAATAATATATCAATACTATTAATAGTTTCGATTACAAGAAAGAAGGATAATATTTACGCTAAAATATAAATTTATGGTTTTCGGGCCGGCCCTAGCCCAAACGGACTTAAACCCAAAATACCCAAAGCCCAAATGGGCTTAGCCCGAAAAACCCAATTTTTTTTGGGCTTATAAGCTAAGCCCAAACCCGGTAATTTTTAGGGCTGGGCGGGCTCGGGTTACGGGCTTCAGCCCTAATTGACATGTCTAGATAGGAGTATGGAGAAAAAGAAAGTGGGTAGTTACATTTTTTTTCTAAAGAATGATTTTTTTTTAATTTTAATTATTTTCTTACAAAATTATAAACAGTAATTACATGGCCTAATCTGATTGGTGAATTGACTTATGATTTAGTATATAAGGGATCTCATGGTTCTTATAAAAATACATGTTGATTTTTTAATTATCAAACTATTTGAAGTTAAAAATTAAATTTTTAATATTTCTAATTAGGGCAATTCTCCTAAATAGACTATTTTCAAGTATCGGTCACAAAAATAGACCACAATGAGGAAAATGACCAAAATATTTCATTTAATAGGTAAAAGGATCCTAATACCCTAGATATATATATATATATATATAAAATTATAGTTTTAGATTATATATTTTCAAATTTGAACTTTTTTATAAAATATCTTTTAAAAAAAAAAATTCGAATTTTTTTTTCAAATTTTCTTTTTGTAATTCGAAAATACTTTTTGAAACTATTTTTAAAATTTTTATATTCAAGTTCTAATATTTATTTTTTATTTTATAAAATTTTAAACCTCAATCCCAAATTCATGGGATTTAATAATATTTTCAAGTCTAAAATATAGTAATTAGCTAAAATATTATAGAAAGTAAGAACAAAAAAAAAGTATTTACTTTGTTTTCATTTGGATTATGAAACTAATATTGAAAACATATTTAATTTTCTAAGCGTATATACCTAAATAAAATACATGTAATAATATGGTGATAGCTCACAACTAGGAATGGCTACAAGAGTCGTTAAAACCATTCTGGAAATCCTTTTACATTTGTAGCAAATTTTATAGTAAACTTTGATGCATAAGAATTTTTATAGTCCCTCAATGATCCAATCTCAAACGAATTGTTCTGACTTTAATTAATATCTTATGATTGCTTTCTAAGAAGCAAGCTTAGAACTTAAAGCAAATAGGCTGTTCTTAAGCTCTTGGATGATTCACTTTTGACATAACACAAATTCAGTGTGGGCACTAATCGTCAAGATGTGGATCGTAACCAAAAATTTATGTTCAATCAGCTACAATTCATAAGTAATCGGAGATATAAAGTTTTCATGGTGGCAAATATATCACTTAAATAAAAAATTAAAAAATACAAAGCAGTCTGATACAACTGACTAATAATTCTTATTTGCATCGAAAGCTATTATTCGCTTCATTATCAATCACACAGTTTTACTTTGACACAACAATAAAAACTTCAAAGGAAAAATAAATGAAAAAGTTTAATACATGATTTAGGGCTAAATTTCCAATATACAACTCATAAGATTATGATAAAGAAAACATAATTAAGAATAACTTTCTGACATTTTGAGAACTGTTTATGTATTCTGAATTTAGTTTTGATATTATGCTCACTAACAAAAAAAATTATTTCAAAAAATGTGACGGAAAAAATATATCCAATATTCAAATAACAAAAGTCATAAAATATCTCTTTTCTTATAACAGAAAATATTACAATATTTAATATTCATATAACAAAATCAGTGAAAATATATAATAGCAACTATCCGCGCCTAGTAACTTTAATAAGTAAAAATCTTGGAGAACAAGTATATCTAAAACTTACCAATAAAGAACGGAAATAAACCATATAGTTTCGTTCATTTTCCATAATTACCTTATGGAAAAGTTCCTTGGTGATATATTGCTGCCGGTTTGTGCAAGTAAATCAGAGGACGATCCTTTCAAAACCAGTGATTCAGGTGAAAATACTAATTCAACCAAGTTATAAATGAAGATTAGGTGGCTGGATATTTACTTATTAACCAAACACATGCTTTTGGTGTCGTTATTTTTCTTCAAGAAACAAAAATAGTTTACAGAGAGATGTTAACCAGTAACAACTCAGAAACAGCAGTTGCCTAAAAGTCGTTAGCTTTCCTTCGTAATTCGTTTAGCTCGTTCTCGATCTAAAGAAGAATCTAGTGTGGATGAGGCAAAAAACACAACTCCTTCGGTTACTCATCAAGAGAAAGAAGAATCTAGTGTGGATGAAGCAAAAAATACAACTCCTCCGGTTACTCATCAAGAGAAAGAAGAATCTATTGTGGATGAAGCAAAAAAGACAACTCCTCCTTCTGCTATTGATTTAGCTCTTAACTCAGTGGTTAAGGTCTTCACCGTCTCTAGCAAGCCTAGACTTTTTCAACCTTGGCAGATTAGTATGCAGAATGAATGCTCTGGCTCTGGTATTTACTAATTTATTTTACATATATTACAAAAACTCACATTAATATTAAGACTTATAATTGTAACATGTAGTAATAGATTTGAGTTGGTTTTTGATACTTGGAGTGGAATTGCTGTAGGATTTTTAATATCGGGAAAGAAGATTATTACAAATGCGCATGTGGTGGATAATCACACATCGGTTAAAGTACAAAAGCACGGTTCAGCCACCAAGTACAAAGCAAAAGTTCGAATGATTGGGCATGAATGTGATTTAGCCATCTTGGAGGTCGATAACGATGAGTTTTGGGAGGGAATGAACTTCTTGGAGCTTGGAGACGTACCCAAGCTGCAGGAAGAGGTGCACCTTGTTGGCTATCCTTGTGGTAATTGTTTTTAGATTATCATACTGAATATAAAATATCTCAAGAAGAAATTAGAAGATATAAAGGCAGGAAATTTATGCGTGTAAGTTTACATGATTATATGATGCAGGTGGTGACAGTATATCCGTTACAAAAGGTGTTGTGTCGAGAGTTGAACTAAAAGAATATAGTCACAGCTCGACAGAGCTACTCACAGTACAAATAGATGCAGCTATCAATTCTGGAAATAGTGGTGGTCCTGTATTTTTGGGAAACAAAGTGGCTGGTGTAGCATTTGAAGGTTTGTTCTGGTCCGATGGTATTGGGTGAGTCCAGTTGCAGATTTCAAGATTGAATTTATCTACAGTTTATTCATAATAAGCATAACTATATTTCAAAAAAAAATTGTTTCTTGACCTTACAAATAAAAGGTCTAACTAACTATATTATTTTCACCTGCAGTTACATGATTCCAACTCCAGTAGTTAAGCACTTTTTAGACTGTGTTGAAGAAAAACATGTTAGTTTCGGCTCAATGAATATATCATATCAGATGATGGGGAATGCACAAATTCGTGACTATTTCAAGATGAGCAAAGATATGACAGGGATTCTTGTAAACGAAATAAACCCGCTGTCCGATGCTTACAACTTTCTGAAAAAGGATGATGTTATTCTGGCCATTGATGGTGTTCCTATAGGAAATGATAGTAAAGGTACTAGTATTGCATATATAATTTTTCAATGTGTTTTACTGAACCTTCCACATGTGCACAGTTCCGTTTCTTAACCAGGACACCGTAGATTTCAAGCATTTGGTCTCTATGAAGAAACCATCTGAAACAGCTCTAATTAAAGTGTTAAGAGAGGGAAAAGAGTGTGAGTTCAACGTCGGTCTAAAACCTGTAAGTCTTCCTTCACATTTTAACTAAACAGTTTTGTGACATCTACTATAGTTTAATTGGTGGTTCACATTTTTTAGATACTATCATGTGAACAAGGTTATGGATTATCTATTGTGCGCAGGTGAAACCGCTAGTTCCATTGCATAATTTTGACAAGATGCGAAGTTACTATATATACGGAGGGTTTCTTTTTGTACCTCTATCCCAACCATACATTGATGGCTCTTATATGTGCGAGTGTTCTTCCAAAAAGATGCCCAAGAAAGCCAGTGAACAGATAGTAATCATTTCTCAGGTTTGTCCTTTTTATGCATTCCTTTTCTAAGCAAAGTATTTTACTTAAAAAACATAACGTG
This sequence comes from Brassica oleracea var. oleracea, assembly GCF_000695525.1. NCBI lineage: Eukaryota > Viridiplantae > Streptophyta > Magnoliopsida > Brassicales > Brassicaceae > Brassica > Brassica oleracea. The sequence continues at coordinate 43,338,229 of NC_027751.1, read as the reverse complement.
TGAATGAGGATAACTTGGGCTAAAAGTAAAGTTTTGTTTCTGCTATAGATCTTAGAGGATGACATCAACGCAGGATACGCCAGTTTTGAAGATTTGCAGGTAATGTATTTATTGTTTACTCTTACTCTTTAAGTTCAGATTAAAGCTTATTTTAAAACAGAAATTAAATATTAATTTACTAGAAGAGTTTCATCTGAATAAAAGTATAAATACATTGGAAATGGAAACAGGTGAAGAAAGTGAATGGAATCGAAGTGGATAATCTGAAGCATCTAAGTCAAGTCATAGAGGAGTGTAGCACCGGGTATTTGAGGCTGGATTTGGAAAACGAAAAGGTTCTCATCCTCAATAATAAGTTGGCAAGAAAAGCAAATTCTACGATCTTGAAAGAACTCAAAATACCGTCGGCCATGTCCGATGACCTTCAACCTAGGCAGGTTAACAGAAGCCGCTTAGTTAGTCCTCGGCATAGCAAGAAAAATAATTAGTTCCGGCCACTAAGTCAGCTTCAGCTGCAGCTTTATCCATTCTAGTGTAGTAGGATTTTATAATGTCATCAATAGAACAAAAATTGTTGACTTTTCATATTTTTGTGTGCTAGTTTAAGTGACTTTTATATTATCTATTCAATACTACAATTTTGGATGTTACTTGCTCTTCGACGCTATATACTCCTCAGTCTTTTTATATTTTACTCTTTAGGATTGTGGAAGTAGATTAAAAAACGTTTAATTTTCTAAAAAAAACATCATTAATTATTTATCTAACTACAATTTAACTAATAATAAAATAGAAATTATAATATCATTGGTGATCTAACATTAATTAGTGATAAATTTTACATAAAAAATTGAAAACGACAAATAATTTGGAACAAAAAAATCTTTTAAAACGGCAAATATAAAAAATGGAGAGAGTATAATTTATTATAAATGTATTCAACAATAATGCAACGTTACAAAAAGTCACGGCAACTAAAAAGGTTATTATCAATACTGTATAGACGAGACGTGTCTCAGAAGTTTTTTAATTATATCGAAAGGGGCGGACTATTAGTTGGGCTCTGATTCAAGTAAAGCCCAGCCCAAATGCCGTCCATTTCCACCAAACCCGAATCGAATTGCGTTGACACTGAATAAAAAACAAACAGGTGAGTCGCTTCGATGCCGTGATCGAAATGGCGTCGTCTTCTCCAACTCAGCGTACTCACGTCCCGATCCCTCCCGAGCCAGGTGCCTTTATTCCCTCTCCGATTCGCTTTCTCCTTTCCCTTGATCCTCCGATTCTTACTCAGCTTTCGAATCATCCCACCTACCAAACCCTTCGCTACTGATTCTCTGCATATTTCTCGTTTCTATTTCATCGTATCTCGATCTGCTTATACCTCCAAATGATTTCGCCGTTGATCAATTGATTGATTAACAAACCGATTAAATGTTAAAACGATACTTCATCTGTGATCGAAATGTGCGAGTATTGGTGCGAAAACTGAAAGTGTTCATCGACGTAGCGCATACGTTTCTTGATTAGAACGATTTGATTAATCTTCTGTTTTTGATCTTATGGACTGTGGAATACGATTAAGTGATGAGAGTTTAATGTATCAGTTGGATTAGATCATTAGCAGTATCCCTGTTTGCAGCTTTTAGATTGTATACACTTTTCAGCGATTTGTTTATTGTCATCCAACACTGTTGCTCTACAGTGACTGACATGATTCAGTTTTTTAACTGTCCAGGAGGAGGAAGGTCACTGACGCAAGATGCTAATGAGCCACCTGTTCCTATTCACATAGTGACAGAGCCTTTGCAACTCCCTGCTGATTTCTTAAACCCTTCTCCTGAAAAGAAACTGGTCATTGGTTTTGACTGCGAGGGTGTTGACCTCTGCCGTCATGGCAAGCTTTGTATCATGCAGGTCTGACTCATAGAGAAACCACATACTGTTTATTTGTTCAGTTGTCATATGATTGAGATTTTGTGCTTGGCAGATTGCGTTCCCTAATGCGATATACCTGGTTGATGTCATCCAAGGTGGAGAGATGCTTATGAAAGCATGTAAGCCTGCACTCGAGTCTGCTTACATCACAAAAGTCATTCACGATTGCAAACGTGACAGTGAGGTGTCTCAACTTTTGACTTGTTATTGTGCCTCGTTACGTATCTTTAGACTTCATCACAGCATGTCTTTTAACTATTAACTTTTTTTCCCGTACTACTATAGGCCTTGTACTTTCAGTTTGGGATAAGGTTGCACAATGTTGTGGACACTCAAGTACGGTTTGACTCTCTTGCCTCTATGCTATTTCTTGCCTTGGAAAAAACCTTGATCTTGTTTTTTTTCATCTTCTACTACAGATTGCTTTTTCTCTGATAGAAGAACAAGAAGGCAGGAGAAGACCTCTAGATGATTACATATCGTTTGTTTCCCTCCTTGCTGATCCACGCTACTGCGGTACATTTTATTATTATCATGTTAGTTTTATTTATGATTATCTTATTATTCTTGTTATGAGTATGGCTATACTGGTTTCAAACGAGCAAATGTTGAGACTGCTTTTCTGGAAATTCTTGTTCTGGTCCATTTCTTGCGCCTTGAAATAATGATAACAACACTTTGTATATCACAACTTGGTGGTGGTGAATAAATCCCTTTACTTTTGTTTTTTCTTTTTGGTGTAGGCATATCTTATGAAGAGAAAGAAGAAGTTCGTGTGCTCATGCGGCAGGTTACATTTCTTCTAAATCCATTCTTGACTTTTAAATTCTAACTATGATTCCAGAATGGATGAATGAGTCCTTAAAACTTTCAAAATTTAGGACCCAAAGTTCTGGACGTACAGGCCAATGACTGAGCTCATGATCCGTGCAGCCGCAGATGATGTCCGCTTCCTTCTGTATCTCTATCACAAAATGATGGGAAAACTGAACCAGCGGTCACTATGGCACCTGGCAGTTCGTGGTTCTTTGTACTGTAGGTGTCTCTGCTGCATGAATGATACTGATTTTGCTAATTGGCCAACTGTCCCGCCGCTTCCAGGTTTGTGTGCATATATGACCTCTTCAAGATAAATTAGTTAATATGAAAATGGGTGAAGCTAGCTCCAATGGGTTTACTGATTGTTTAACTGTTTCAGATAACTTGAAGATCGGAGATCAATGTCCTGAAGAAGAAATATTGTCAGTGCTTGATGTTCCACCAGGAAAGATGGGACGTGTGATTGGAAGGAAAGGAGCATCTATCCTCGCCATTAAGGAAGCTTGCAAGTAAGTATATACTCTCTCCTTCATGTTGTTGTAGCTCAAACTTGAACACCACATCTGGTCTATATATAAGTGATGTTTTTTCTGTGTCTTGCAGTGCTGAAATTCTAATCGGAGGGGCAAAGGGTCCACCTGACAAGGTTAGCCTTAAGTCCTTTGGACATAAAATATGTTGCATTAAATGATAGAATTGGCAGAAACGAAAGATGTATTTACTGTGGGTTTTGGTGCAGATATTTGTGATTGGACCGGTGAAGGAGGTGCGTAAGGCGGAGGCGATACTGAGAGGAAGGATGATAGACTATTGAAGGGAGATGAGAGGGTCATCTCAAAAACCGATTGTGATAAAAACACTTGAAACCCTTTTTAAAACTTGGAACTCAATGGTTCGGATACTGAGTACGACCTGAGAGAATCCCTTCTCCAATAAAAGTTACATCTATTACTGGAAACTATCCTTCCATTTTACCAAATTATCTGCAGTAAGTTTTGTCTCTTTCTCTTTCTAGACCGTCTAACACAAAGCAAACTATCGAAACTGAATCAAATCTAAATTCATCAACCGAACCAAAACCAAAATTTAATCATAACACTAGATTCTAACACGCATTAAGCGCAGTTTTTGTTTCTAGTTAAGTAATTTAATAATTAGACGACATTGGTGTTTTCGATCTGGCATTTTGAAATTTAAAAACTTAGATGTTAAGACTTTGATCTGAAATTCATTCGTTTGCAAATTTTTATTTTTGATCTGCAAACCCCTAACAAAAATTACACTATGAAGTTCATTATGCAAGGTCCAAAATTTATAACATTGTCATTATCTAACTTTTCTTCTACTAAAGGGTCTGCTGAAGAATAAGAGTTATCGTTTACGTGTATGCAACAATGACGTATCTGGATCCCATGCCCAGCAACCGCAGAACCGTTTTTTTTTTCAACTAACGCAGAACCGTTTTCTTGCTTTCTTCTCTGAATTTTCCAAGAGCTCCATTTGCAGTGGCTGCTATATCACTTGCTAGAGTTGGGAATCAGTCAGCTCATGATTTAGAAGAAAAAAACACACACACACAAATGTTATTTTAGCGTTGAAACATAAAATAAATAGCTAGGCGAGAGTTCTCACAATTGAAGACAGTTGGGATTTAGTGAATTCATGTCCAACACTATATTGTTCGATTGTATTGTCAAATTTAGACTTAAAGAGGTAAGCCATCATAGATTTACTTACTTTTTTTTAAAATGCTTCATATTAATTAGAATTGGACATATATTTATATATTAGACACTTTTTGTCTAAACTTTCGATATGAGACTTAGATTGACATCTCTAAAAGACCTCTTCTCACCCATGTTTCTGAAATCGACTCCAAATGGATCTTTGTAATAAAATATTATATAAGGTGGTGTTATTCAATCATGTTTTTAATATAGTTTAAATCCAAACACAATTCACTGTTATTCGAATGATGATTATAAATTCTATTTTAAAATATAGTGTTATTCAATGAATGATTTAAATCCAGTTTTTAAAATCTAGAGTTATTCAACTTTAAGAATTTTTTTTCTTTTTGTATTTTGAATTGATTTCAAATCATTTTTATAGAGTCTCATGAATAAATGATTGAACTCAAAATCCAATGCATACTGCAGAGATTTTAAAATCTATCGACTTAAACTATCTTAGAATTTTAAAATTTGATAGATTACAAAACATTAATAAATGACTTTAAATCACTAATTGAATAAATAATTCATGAGCTATATTATTTAGAAGTAGAATAACCAAATCATTTATTTTAGTTTTATTTTTAGTAATGTTTATAGATAAAAAAAAAATAAAATCTAGTTAAAATATACTTATTGTACATTTTTAAATATGATAATTTGAAGGCATAATGTTTGAATCTGGAAACTTCTTTAAAATGGTATGTATTCGAATATAATTGGTGATCATTTGTTAATAGACCTAAAACTTTTACGAGAGATAATACTAAAAGGCCTATTATATATATATATATATATATATATATATATATTTTTTTTTTTAAATGAAGGATTGTTATCTAGCACACATAAATTGTTTAGTGTGTATTATTGAATACTTTAATATCATTTACCACATATAATTTTTTTTTAAGTTTAAATTGATAAATTGTTATTTGTGGTATAACATGCCACACAAGAACTTACATGGATTGATTTTGTTATCAATAGAGACTGCTATGATTAAATATTTGATTATGTTCGTTTAATGAATGATTTTGCATGGCAAAACGTAAAAAAAAATAACTATACTTTTACTGTTTTAAATTTACTGTTTTTATAAACAATTGATATGATTCGACTATTTTATTCAAAATTTAATTACTTTTATATTAGTGTTCTATAGTTTAGACAAAATATATTAAAAGACATAGTTTTAAAATTAGATTAGGGTATTGTACTACCACTACAAGAAAACAGCAAGGATACTGAGGGAAAAAATCGTCGGAATTTCGTCGGAATAACGTTATTCCGACGACATACCGACGAAACAAGTCCTCAGAAATAATTCCTCGGAATTTCTTCTTTCCTCGGAAATCCCTCGGATTTTTCCTACGGAATTCTGAGGAAACAAATTTCCGAGGAAATTCCGAGGATCACTAGTTTGTCGGAAATCTCCTCGGAATATACCGAGGGAGAACTTCGTCGGAATGTTGAATTGTGTCTAGGCTTAAGGTTGATAGTTTGATTGATTATTTGCCATTCTTAGTTTGATACTTGATCACCTAAGGTCTAATCCCTATGCCCATGAGTTCTCTTTTCCCTTAGTCAAGAAAGTATCATTCTGTAATTGCTTTCTAGTATTAGTAGTAGCTTAAAACCCATTCTAATTCATTGGTTGCACTTAGATTAAGTGAATACTTGCATTCTCGGTGCTTTGATATCCCTCAGAACTGGTTCGACAATCTTTTATACTACAACATTTGTTTTAGGAGCCTTGAAAACTCCTAACATCACAAACCAACACCTCAATCATAAAGTGTGTCAAGCAGCTCCTATAGGTGTCTAGGACTCTCCCACTAGTGCTAAACGCACTCTCCGATGCTACAGATGATACTTGAACAGCAAGAATATCAGCAGCAACTCGAGACAAAGTTGGGAACTTCAAACTGTTTCTTCTCCACCATGATAGAACATCAAACTCGGTTCCAAGCATAGTCTTTGTCTTCTCGACTTTCTCTTTCAGATACAATTCTAACTCATTACTAGAATCCTCTGTACATGTTTCTTCTATGAGCTCCTCATATATGTTATCCATTCTTTCATATTCAATGCCACTACCAAGAACTCTCGACTCAAAAACTGCACCACCATCTTGATCTTGGGTCTGAGAAGATGATCCCCCTTGCGACTGTGATCCACCTGACCCTCCACCACTTTTGCTAGCCACAAGACTGTACTCATCATAAAGTTTCTTCAAGATATCCAAAATCGATTCAGAGAACAGAGTATACTCGATGCTTTCTTTACCATACAACTTCTCAAAGCAGAGGTTAGCAAAGTTCATCTTCTTTCTCGGGTCAAAGACTGATGCAACTATAATGAGATTGTTCATTTGACACTTCTTAGGCTTACTCTTGTCAGCTTCATCTCCCTCCCAAAACGGATTCCAGTATTTCCTTAATTTCCCCATCATAGAAAATGCTTTGTACCGTAATGACTCATCAGGACCTGGTGCGGTGCTTATCTTACTAAAATTCCTTGTGATGGTGACTATCTCATTGTAGATCTTGTGAGAAGTGATGGATTTTGAAGCTGAGAGTATCAAAGTAGAATTGTAGAAGATAACCAGAAAGTGAACCAACCTCTCAACCTCTTCCCAATCTGTTTTCGATGGTGGTCCAATCCTCTATTTCCCATCTGTGAGCTCCATGAAATAGTCATTGTACGGCTTGTCTTCAGACTCCATCTTCTCAAATGCTAGCCGAAACTTCAAAGCTTGGTCTAACATGAGATATGTCGAGTTCTATCTGGTCTTCACATCTAATGGCATACTTCCTCTAGTCATCTTCCTAGTTTTAACCCGAAATTCGAAGGACTTGAGACGATTTGTTGAAGACCTCACATACTGAATAGCATTCCGAATGGCAATAATACTATCATCGATCTCCTTTAAGCCTTCCATGACAATCAGATTCAAGATGTGTGTTGCACACCTGACGTGCAAGAATTCTCCATTCAAAACCAGAGCATCTTCACCATGATTCGTGAATTATTCTCTGAACTTCGTCATAGCTGATGTGTTAGCTGTAGCATTATCCACTGTGATGCAAAATACTCTTTTGATACTTGATCTTGGGTCTGAGAAGATGATCCTCCTTGCGACTGTGATCCACCTGACCCTCCACCACTTTTGCTAGCCACAAGACTGTACTCATCATAAAGCTTCTTCAAGATATCCAAAATTGATTCAGAGAGCAGAGTATACTCGATGCTTTCTTTACCATACAACTTCTCAAAGCAGAGGTTAGCAAAGTTCATCTTCTTTCTCGGGTCAAAGACTGATGCAACTATAATGAGATTGTTCATTTGACACTTCTTAGGCTTACTCTTGTCAGCTTCATCTCCCTCCCAAAACGGATTCCAGTATTTCCTTAACTTCCCCATCATAGAAAACGCTTTGTACCTTAATGACTCATCAAGACCTGGTGCGCTGCTTATCTTACTAACATTCCTTGTGATGGTGACTATCTCATTGTAGATCTTGTGAGAAGTGATGGATTTTGAAGCTGAGAGTATCAAAGTAGAATTGTAGAAGATAACCAGAAAGTGAACCAACCTCTCAACCTCTTCCCAATCTGTTTTCGATGGTGGTCCAATCCTCTATTTCCCATCTGTGAGCTCCATGAAATAGTCATTGTACGGCTTGTCTTCAGACTCTATCTTCTCAAATGCTAGCCGGAACTTCAAAGCTTGGTCTAACATGAGATATGTCGAGTTCTATCTGGTCTTCACATCTAATGGCATACTTCCTCTAGTCATCTTCCTAGTTTTAACCCGAAATTCGAAGGACTTGAGACGATTTGTTGAAGACCTCACATACTGAATAGCATTCCGAATGGCAATAATACTATCATCGATCTCCTTTAAGCCTTCCTTGACAATCAGATTCAAGATTTATGTTTCACACCTGACGTGCAAGAATTCTCCATTCAAAACCAGAGCATCTTCACCATGATTCGTGAATTATTCTCTGAACTTCGTCATAGCTGATGTGTTAGCTGTAGCATTATCCACTGTGATGCAAAATACTCTTTTGATATCCCATTCAGCTAAACAATCAATCAGAACTTTAGCAATTGTAGACCCTTTGTGATCATCAATATTCTTGAACCCGATGATCATCTTCCTAAGCTTCCAACTTGCATCAACAAAATGAGCAGTGATCACCATGTAGCTTGCTGAAGTGTACGGAGTAACCCAGATGTCTGTCGTCAAAGATAACCGTTGTTTGTTCTGTCCAAGAACTTTCTTCATTTGAGCTTTCCTTGCTGCATACATGGCCACAATGTCCTTTGTAGATGTCTTCCTACAAACCAGCGGATGCAGCTAAACTTTTAAGCAGAAATGTCTCCAAGCCAAGCTTTCAATAAAGGCCAAAGGCAACTCGCCTAATACAATCAACTCATTGGTTGCCTCTTTGAAAACATCTTCAGACACTTATACAAAGTGAGATTGCCTTCTTCATCAGGAGTTAACTCTGTCTGTCTACCCTTCCCTTCAAATGCTTTTGCGGCCTTCCATGCAAGGAACGCCTTACATCCAAGTACATGCTTCCTGAGGTTGGAGGTCCCAGACTTGGTTGGACAACTCATCTCTTTCCCACAATAACGGCATTTGCATCTGTCGTAGTTGTCTTTCAGTCTGGTGACATGTTTCCAGACAAAAGACCTGCTTTTCTTCTTTGAGCCTAAACCAGAACTACCAGCACCATCTTCCTCTCTCTCGTTCCTTTTGCCGTTTCTAGCCGGTGTTTCCATGTCCTCATCAGAAGAAAAATCTTCATCCATTGGTTGATTGTCGTTGTCTTGTTGATGAGTGTCAGAAGAAGCCATCTGCATAAACAACCAAACAATATCCTGTCAAACAATCAATCAATCGAATTCAAGAACTCATGAACAACATTACAACAACAAAAGAACCAAACTACTCTAACAATGATATGAACAAACAATCAAATTCATTAACCAAAACTCAAAACAAACAATCAAATTCATTAACCAAAATTCAATCACTTAAGATTAATAACTAAGAAAAATGATACATGAACAGAGAGAACAATAAAAAATAAATCGATTTTAAGATTAAGAACTAAGAAATGATGCATACCTCCGATTGAATTCTCGATGATGCAGATGATGGAGATGGAAAACAATCGTCGATTCTCTGAAAATATTCCAGGTTTGTGGTAGAATCTAACACGATTTGTCCTTTTTGTAGAGTCATTTTCACGATTCTCGAGCTCTAATGGGGGAAATGAATCGAAAAGCTAGCTTTTAGTTTGAGAATTTGGGATGAATTCGAAGAGACGACTGGTATAGTGTTGAGACACAATTACACATGCAACGGTACAAAAAACATGCATATTAAATGATTCGGGTTGAATTGGGTATCCGAAATAAACCGGGTAAAAACCGGAACCGACCCGTTATCCATGGTTAAAATTAATTTTATCTAATGGTTACTTTTGGCAATACCGAAACCGATCCGAACCGGTCCATTTCGGGTCGGATCCGGTTCGGGTAATCGGATCCGGTTAAACGTCGCAGGGCTAGTTTCAGATACGCACATCCTCCTCGGTATTCTATTATTTTATGTTCGGTTACAGTTTTGAATTTTTTTTGGTCTAAATATTAAAATTTATAACCATTTTCTAAGTTTTACATGTTTCATTAGCAACTTACTACAAGAGCAAGAAGAAGAAAAACAGAGAAAACCAGAGACACTAGAAACAACATTAGCTTAAAGGTGCAATAAACCAAAAATAGAGCTTTAGAAGAGACATGGGCGAAGCCAGACCTATTTTCTACTAGATGCATAAAAATTTAATAATTACTAAATATAATGATATAAGTTAAAATATGAGTACTGAACTTAGGTTGTTCAGAAGTTGTGGGTGCACCATGACCAAATAGGTCACTTTCACTTTAAATGTACAATGTAAAAATTTCAAAGCTAAATAATAACGGGTGCACGTGCACCCTTACTATACAACGTAGTTTCGCCGCTGAGAAGAGAGCGAGCATCATTTGGACGCAGCCTGTCTCTCATTTGCCGGTCCAACATCATGACGAAGACCCTCGGCTGGTCACTACAAGAAACCAGCGACATACTGAGGGAAAAAATAGTCGGTATGTCGTCGGAATAACGTTATTCCGACGACATACCGACGAAACAAGTCCTCGGAAATAACTCTTCGGAAATTCATTTTTCCTCGGAAATCCCTCGGAATTTTCCGACGGAATTCCGAGAAAACAAATTTCCGAGGAAATTCCGAGGACCACCTGTTCGTCGGAAAGCTCCTCGGAATATACCGAGGGAGA
>NC_027751.1:43321572-43327277 GCF_000695525.1 Brassica oleracea var. oleracea | reverse complement strand
GTCAAAAACATTCTCATTACACTCATTGTCATTTTATTCTTCTAATATCATCAAAATGACTAAACCCATCATTTGTGTTATTCTTATGGTCGTCCTTGTTTTAGGTGTGCTTTACACAAAATCTATTTTAAAATCAAGTATTTCTCTTGTATTTTATTTATATGAAAAAAACTGCAATAATGTTTGAATATATTTATTTTAGGTATGGTGGCGAAGGAAACACAAGGAGAAAAGAGGTGTCATATAAATATATCTTATGGTAATGAAGATTGTGAATCTATGGCGTGTAATTTTGATTGTGCTTCAAAGTGGAAGGGATTGGGCGAGTGTGTGAGTACAGAAAGTCCAAACTGCATATGCGCTTATCGTTGCCCAAATTGATTTGCTTTGTTAGACATAATAATATATCATCAATCACACTAATAAAATAATGAGTAATAAAAATTGCAAATTTTGATTTGTCATTTTTTATTTGAATGCGAACGCTTATTGCATCTTCATTAAAAAAAAAAAGAACTCTGATTGCATCCACCGTCCCAGCAACTTGTCTAGCCAACTAAATGGCTCTCGGTTTATGTATTCTTTCAGTTTTTGTTGTTTACTTCCAAAACGTCTGAATCTGAGTGTGCCTATAAAAGACTATCGATATGTTTCTGTTCAAGTATTCATATTATAAATAAACATCATTGAATTATAGTATGTGTATATATAGTAGTCATGAGTAATATAAGTTTGCAATTAAGATTATGTTTCCTATAATCTTACTATTGTTCCCCGTTAGTCCTGCTACAGTTTAAATGGTGACTGTTTATTTTGGAATATCTGACAACAAGCTATGTTCTTCAGAAATTTTTAAGCGAGTTTCCAGTGAGTTTGAAAAGTTTTTTGGTGAGGTTTCAGTGAAGTATTCAGCTAAGTTTGTCGCCCGTTTCTCTTTTGTATATCAGTTTTGGTTAGCTAGTCGGTCCGACCCGGTTGACCCAGTTTGAGTTTGGTTGATTTTGTTTAATTGATTTACCTGCTTTGGTTTGCTTTTTATTGTTGTTTCTTCTGAAACGATTATAATCTCATGTTTTGTTTTGTGTACGAGGTTAACTCATTGCGAGTAACCGAAATGACATAGAAACAGAAATGTGTGAAGTTCTCCATCGATGATTCTTGTCCATACCGAAACAATATGTTTACATTTCCAAGTCTGTCCACAAATTTTCCTTACCAAAATCAGACGACCATTCATGCCCAATCGTACACTACACTATATATATCATTTGCTTTGAAGTATACACTTTGATTAGTTCTTTGAAAACTCAGGATCAGTTGGTTTATGAGGTATTGGGGGTATCATATGTGGAGATATGGAACAATTTGCTGCATTTGTTTTCGTCGATTTTGCAATGCTTTGGATACAAATCTCGACACATAGTGAGTTGCTCCAAGATTGAGTTGTGTTTATTAAGAAATCATATCTCGACACTTAGTGAGTTGCTCGAAGATTGGTTGTATTTATTAAGAAATCATAACCAAAATTATTATTGTGAAAGATACTTATGAATTTATAAATAAAACTATAAATTTTTTTTTTTTTGATGAAAAGTTAAATTTATTGATCATAGCGGAAAAGAAAGTTTAATACAAAATGACTCTAGAAATCTAAAAACTTTGCGCTTTGGTTCTATCCTTACCCAAGACGGGCCTCAAACCACCGCTGCATCAGTCTCGTTAGTCCTCTCTTCTCATAGTCCTCTCTTCTCAAACTATAAAATTTTAAGTTCTATTATTTTTATATATCAGCAGATCATATATATGATCTTCTTTATTTTATCCATCTATACTAAATAATTGATAAGGACTATTTGGTAGACTAAAATAATAAAACTAATAAGTTAAAATTAATTTAATTTGGCTTTGTTAAACATACATAAAATTTATATATCAGTCTTCATTAATAAAACTTAATTTTACCTAAAATGGCCCTTATTTTTCAAAGTAATTTAATTTTTATTAGTAGAATTTTGGTATTTTCGTTTTGGGACTATAACTACAAATGCATCTCAAACAAATTATGGATTTGGGTCATAATATTTTAGATTATTCATTAATTAAATGCTCAAATTTGAAAAACTTATTAATATTCGTTTGAAAAGATCATATTTACCCAGAAATGAAATCTAATCTTAAATATAACCCATAAATTATTATTTTTGTCGTCATATTTTATTATACACATAAAACTTTTAAAACTATATCTTTTTGAACACTAATTATACACAATCAATACTTTTATTACACAAAATTTTTAATACAGATAATTACCCAAAATTACAATATAACAATATACTACAACAATATGACTATGAGGGTGATTGGTTGGGTTTTATCTCCCTACTTTAGCTTTATTTATTTTTAAATCACTAAATTTTACCAATCATGTTGTAGCTTTACTTTTAAAAATTAAAGTCTACATCAAGTTTTTATTTAGTTTTACCAATCATGCTTTAACTTTATTTTTAAAGCTACATCAAAAAAAATAATGCAAAACTTTTTCTTATGTATTTTAGGCAAAAACCCTACATCTTCTTTTTATACGCTGTAGAATCTGTAAATAAAAAAAATATCTATAATATCAAATAAATTATGTAATCATAATAAAAACTTTTATAAATATTTTAATTTTGAATTTGAGTGTTTTTAAATTATTAAGATATATAAATACTATAAATATTATTTACATATCACATTTTAAATTACAATAAATTTTGATAATTTATTAAAAAATATTAATATAAATTATTTTAATTGATATAAAATAATAATTTTATATATACAACACATTTTTCATATATTTTATTTTAAAATATCTACAGCCTACAGCTTACAGCTACAACAAATTTAACTACAGCAAAAGTCTCTGCAGAAAAAGTCTTCAGTAACAACTTTACAGCTACAGCCGATTTATCTACAGCTAATCATCTACACCTAAATTTTTAAAGACATAGTCGAACCAATATCACCTATAGCCCATCCAGATCATATCAAATTCGACCATGTGATATATCGTTTTCTAAGAAATCAGATTCATTTAATTGAGCCACATGTTTATTTATTTTAAATTTTTTAGATTCAAATCATTTTATAAAGATTAATTTTGAATGGTTAATGGTACGCTTTTGGGTTTTTAACGGGTTATGTCAAAGTTTTAATTAACAAATTGACTCATTACAAGATTATTATAGATCAATATTGTTATTTGTAGTATTGAATAATATTATTAGATGTTGCTTTTTTTTTTGCGCAACATACTTAGATAAGTTTGTATGTTCTTATATGTTTTCTATCAACAATAGTTAAGGTATTCAACACCCACACTTTCTTCTTTTTACATTCCACGTTATCATATCTTTTTTCCACATAATTATTCAACACTCATTTTAATTTTAACATCTACAATAGTTTTATTTAATAAAATTCAACTCCTTACCCCACAATTTTATATATAATTTTATACTACATATTAAAAACAATTTTCAACTAAAATTAATTAAAATTATTAAAAATAATTATTGTTAGATTATGTTTTAACAAAAGATATTTTAAAATGTAAATACATGTTTGTTGGGAAATAACTAGATAACTATAGTAAAATAATGTCTTTTGTGTTCAGGATCAAATTTATGTAGAATAACAAAATAACTTTTTTGATATTATAACATAAAAAACTAATTGAGTTTAGTTACTATCAAAACAATTTAGGGAAATTAGGCCAATTATACACAACAAAAACTACAATTTACTAACTAACCAAAAAACCTCTTCTCTCTCCTACTTTCTCTTCCTCTCTATCTACTTTCTCACCGCAAATCTAAATTTCTTTTTTTTATTATTATTTGGCAAATAAGCCATTTAGTCAATTAAGCAAAAAAAGAAAGAAAACAATTTAGTCACCCGTAAAATAAACATTTGTTGTGGTTATATCAGTTTATTATTTTTTTTTTGAAAAAAAGCTTATTTGCCAAATAATAAAGAAAAAAGAAATTTAGATTTGCGGTGAGGAGGTAGATAGAGATAGGAAGATAAAGTAGGAGTGAGGAGGTTTTTTGGTTGATATCAGTTTATTATTTGATGAAAAGATTTATTACATGTTTGAATGCACGTTACTAACGTATGCAGAGCAAATATTTTTATGTTTGGTTCAGAAGTCACCACGTGTATGTGGTGGTTTCCACTTTTAGTTTTTCAACCTTTGAATAATAAATTCAACTAGGTTTAATCCAGGTCATCATTTTTTACTTGTTCAACTACTCTGTTGCACTTTTTATCTGATATTCAACAGTTGAATAAAAAGATTCAACACCATTATATATGGTCTTAGTTATTTTACAGATCATTTCATATCAGATCATTGTCCGATCATATCTTAAATTACTAGTTGACTAGTTGATTTTTAAACTAATTTAGATTTGAACATTTTCTAATATTATATATATACATATGGTTGTTCATGTGTGCATTCTCATTACACTCTTTTGTAAAAAACATTCTCATTATACTCATTGTGACTCTAATTTTGATTTTGTTCTTCTAATATCATTAAAATGACTAGACCCATCATTTGTGTTATTCTTATGGTCGTCTTTGTTTTAGGTGTGCTTTACACAAAATCAATTTAAAATCAAGTATTTTCTCTTGTATTTTATATTTTAAAAAAAAACTGAAATCATGTTTTAATATATTTATTTTAGGTATGGTGGCGAAGGAAACACAAGGAGAAAATATGTGTCATATAAATATATCTTATGGTAATGAAGGTTGTGAATCTATGGTGTGCAGTTTTGACTGTGCTTCAAATTGGAAGGGATTCGGCGAGTGTGTGAGTACAGAAAGTCCAAACTGCATATGCGCTTATCCTTGCGCAAATTGATTTTATTTGTTATCCATAATCTATCAACAATCACATTAATAAAATAATGAGTAATAAAAACTGCAAAATTTGATTTATCTTTTTTATTTGAATGCGAACTCTAAGTAAAATAATTTTGTGTGAACTTTAAACTGGTACTTTTTAACACATAGTAGAACTTTGCACAGAATATATAATTTTGAATAATATCATTTGTGTCATTGTGTGGTACTATTTTCGAAAGCTACCATTAATCTCATATTCAATAGCTACCACTTTTTTAAACAAATCACTAGATTTGGACCCGCACAACCGTGCGGGTATTAATTTTCATATTTATATATATTTTACATAATTAGAATATATTTTTTAAGTTACTTATATATTTAAATGTTTATATATAACTATTTTAAATATAACAATTTGATAGTTTTCATGCTGTAACTTAATTGATTATTTCAAATCATCACATATATTTGATATTTTTTATTATATATATTTTAAAATTACTTTTTATTCAATTATTATGATCATGATCCGTAATTCAAAGCGCTAGATTTTCTTTATCAATATTTTTTTATGTTTATTCATTTAAGATAATAACTATATATATATATATAAAAGTTTAAGATAAATTAATTTTATACATGAATTATCTAATTTACTAATGTTAACCCGTTCTACCAACATATTATATTTCTAGCATAAATTTTTAATGTTTGTGAAAATAAAATATATTAATTTATCAGTTTAAATTAATTTTATCATATTTAGTTAAATAAAATGTTTTATTTTAAAATGATAGATA